>NW_005841891.1:2982529-3010611 GCF_000455745.1 Alligator sinensis
AAGCTTAGACAACCTTCCAAATGAAGATTCACTGCAATTTGTGCAATCATAGCTCATAATTGAAGGTCTGATCCTGCAACTCTTAACTTTAACAGAACTGTGGATGGTAGTAGGATAAGAATAGGAGTCAGAGCCTGCTGACTTTGATACTTGGGTTGGAAAGGTCATTATTACATTTTCTCTAGGAGCACAGAATATTTGCTTCTGACAGAGCAGCAAAATGAGTTAAACTGATGTATATGTTCTGGTGCTTTCTGGTCATAGCAACTGAGTTGCTTTGGTGGGTGATAAATCAGTTCAGAGGCCATGTGCAACATTTGCTGCTGTTCTCTTTTCATAGCACATCAACCTCTTAAGCCTCTCCTACAAATCAATATTAACAGCTGTATAAAGTTGCACACATATTGAGAAGGTATTACTTGCTGATGGATTTGTATTTGTTTTTGCCCCAGGAAATGCTTATAAGGTCTTTAAAAATGACAAACTATTTCTTTTTCAATTGAAATTGTCCTCTCTCAGTAAATTATACCTTACTTTTTGAGTGCTTTAGACTTTCAAACACTAATATATTTTATACATGAAATGGGGCTTCATAGGAGCTTTATTAAATACCATACAAGCATGAAGGCTGTTATTGGCCTAAAATATACTTTATTCAGTATGACATGTTAGTCATGTTCTGGGGCTAGCTTAAACTGGCCAACTGGATTGGAGATTTACAGCCTTTAGATTTAGGAGAGCTACAGAAGAGGAATCTATTCTGGTGCTGATCCTGCTCCCATCAAAATCCACAGAAACCTAACTGCTAAACTGGCAATCCCCTCCACGCAGACAAATCCCTTGCACCCATCAGAAGTCCCAGAGCGTTCGTATTGGGTCCGTTGGGTAGCATGAAGTGAATCTGCTGGGTGTATGGAACTGGCTACTGCTGTTTGCGACTTTGGATGGGCCCCACTCATATGGGGGTAGTTGCAGGATCAGTGTTTCAGTTGTGACTTCAGTGGACGAGATCATAGTTGTGACAGATTAAATAATTTGAGCTTGTGAAAAAGGTGCCCAGTTAACAGACATAAGCTCTCAGCATGTTTGCAAGTGTGTTCAGATTAATATACTACTATAAAGATAGAGGACTTGCTGTTCTGCTGGACAATTCCTTTTTTGTTTTTTGAAGTGGTTTAATGAAGAATTTTGGTGGGCCCCTGGAATTGCTCTGGAGGGTGTGTGCAGCCCATGGGCCGTGTTTTGCTCACCCTTGCTTTAGGTTTATAGAGAGAACTAAGAGTAAAGTACAACTTGTTATTGGAACAAGTTGGCCTCTGCTTTAGGAATTGCTGGCCTAAATTAATATATCTGGGCTCCCCTCTACACATGCAGGTAAAGGCATGATTGGATTTAATGCATGATCCACACAATTACACCTCCTCCCATACCATACGTGTGTGGCAGGAGGCGTGATTGTGGGATTACACATTAGATCCAATCATGCCTTATTGTCAGTGCAGGTGGACCTGGATCCTGGGCTTCCTCTGCACTGGCAAGAAGCAGGCTCCCATGGCTGGAAGCCCCCTTTGCTGAGGGGCCTCCCAGCCATGGGGGCCATGTGCAGCCAGGACCCAGAGTCCTGCAATTGATGGGGCTCCCAGTCCTGGCTGCACCTCATGTGAGGCACAGCTGGGACTGGGAGCCCGTCAGCTGCAGAACTCTGTACTGGCTGCATGTGAAATGTGGCCAGGACCAAGAGCCTTATGCACACCTGTGCCTTGGGGATCGTGGCAGCCATGATTCCCAGAGCTTGCGGTTTTCACGCTGGGCATGGTGCAAGTCTGGGAGACCCTTGGCCAAGAATAAGTGAGTTTCTTTATCCCTTGAAATTAAACTTAAAATGGTAGCCTGACTAGTTACTGCCTGAGAAAATGCAAGCACCCTCAATTCCCATTAAAGTTATTGGGCGGTGCAGTTTCTCAACACCTTGCAGCTTGGCTGTTGGTCGTAAAGAAAGCCATTTGCCTGTTCAGTGGGCCAAAAGACTGTAATTATGATAAAAGGAAAAGGTGGGGGGAAGCACAGCTGGGGACAATGTGATGTCATTTTTCTAAAATAAAGTGGAGACTTTAGATAGACAAACTTTTGTTTATATTTAACTCAAGGGTAGAAGATCTGGTCAGAATCACCAGCTTTTGGCACAAAGATCAGTCACCTGCTTTTGCTGTCCTGGAGAAGCATGGATGACCTCAAATCACATTTTGCAAGACTGTGCTAAAGAAATGCTACTGAAATGGCCATAGGCAGAGCTACTACTGCTGCTTAGACTGTTGGACAAAGGGGCTGTGTTGAAACTCATCAAGGTCTTAACTGCCTCTCACTTTTATTGCAGAAAAAAGATAAAGGAATGCATTTCCCCTAGGCTGTCCTGAAAGCCCACATGTTTAGCTTGCTGGGGTGTATTTTGCAGTACTTTAGTACTTTGGGTTTTGGCAGCATGGAGGAACACTATGCTTTTCTTATTTAAGGTCTCCAGCGTCGTAGACTGATTCCTGCTCCTTTGCCTGATGCTGCATCCCTAGGAAGGAAGCCCAGTGTGACTGGCCAGTGGGTTGATCTACCACCTTTGCCAGGCACTTTAAAAGAGCCATTTGAAATTAAAGTTTATGAGATTGATGATGTGGAACGATTACAGCGACACAGACAAGAGGAAACTGAGGTCAGCACATATTTTACAACAACTCCAGACAACTTAAATTACAGTATACAGGCAGAATCCTTGCTTGAATGCTGGTTTGGCATTTGGGAAATTGATTGCAATTAAAGCACTATAATTATTAATTTTACAATTCATATGTTGGGGTGCCCTTAACATAGAAAATGAAAATAATTACTGTCTACAATTAATTGTGTTTAACATGACTGATGGCATGAGTGGAGGATACCAATGAATACATTATGAGAAGACGTTATAATCTTAGCCTGCCTGATGAAACTTTATAGCCTCTCTCTGCTATAGGATCATTAACTCTTTATGTAAATGATATAAAGTATTCTGGTTAGAATTCTATTAAATCAGGGATGTGCCGAGTTTAATTTACTTGTAATTGGAAAACAATTCAGCTAATTCTATTTCAGAGACCAGAAATCTGTATTCTTCTGATGTATTTTTTCATGTTTCTTTCATAATAGCCTTTCCAGGATGTTGAAAAGGTAGGAGTGCTTTTCTGTAAATACCAGTTTTCGTGTGTTCATATTAAAGAAAACTCTCACATCTATAAAATAAATAAATAAAATTATTAGACTCTGGTTACTGTTTGCACCAGCGGAGAAAATAATTTCTCTTCAAACAGTAGTAATTTTAGAGTAAATAACAAATGCATGCTAATTCAAAAACAGTGCAATAAGTGTTTAACTGATTACAACATGCTGTTTCTGTAGATCGGAACCCATTAATGCACACTTAACATGGGGAAAAAACATGTTAAGTGTTACAAGTTAATGAGGTGGGCAAAGTTTGGACTGTGCTGATAGAGGCCAGCTGATAACAGGATGATTTATGAAATATCCTTTCTGTGTCTTAAAAGGGTCTGCTGTATTTCAATACCAAGCTGAAGATACTAGAAAGGCGCCAGCAGCGAATTAGAGAAGTGAAGGCAAAGCATGAATTTTTAAAGGAAGAGTTGGAAGAGACAAAATGCAGGTTGATGATGGATCCAAATAAGTGGAAAGAAGACTGTAAGTATTTCTGTGAAGTATCTAAGTGAGTTCTGGCTTCAGCAAGACTGAAGTACATGCTTAATGTTACGCTTAATGTTATGCAGGCACAAAAATGAATGATCATTGACTATACTATTTATACTGTGCGTTTTATTAAAAAAGGTGCTTTACAAGAGGGACTAAATATTCTTATCCTCATTTTATAGAAAGGAAATAAAGAAATCAGATTTTTGATTAGCATGCTGTGCTAGATTGGAGCCTAGGTATGAAATTCTGGTTCCACTGAAATTAGTTGCAAAACTCCTATTGAATTCCATAGGACTCCTTTTCCTACATGATGACAACAGCTGCTAGCAACTGAATAAATTGCATTATGCCACACACAATACTTTACTGTAAAGTATTTCTCTCATACAATTGTTTTTTTGCTAACAGTTGAAGTTGACCCTGACCTTGATAAGGAGTCTCAGGAGTATCTCGAGGCACTGGAACAAGCGACAGAGGAACTAGAGCAATGTGTCAATCTGTGCAAGTCGCATGTCATGATAGTGACATGTTTTGATATTGGCATGATAACTGATGTGCAAGATGGAGTGAGAGAAGTGGAAGTTTGAAGGTAGTTTTCGAAGAGACTGTAGGAAGTGAAGCAAAACTCTTCAGCAAGAAGAAGAAAAAGGGATATGGCATTAGGAAGTGAAGGAGGAAATGCGAAGACTTAAGGCAACGATGAATGTTGTAGAAGATTGAGGAATTGGAATGTTTTATAAATCATTATGGTGCCTCAACCCGACCGGAAGTGTACAAAGATAAACGTTGAACTAGACATTTTTTCACAGAGGGGAGCTGAAAAAAACAGTACAAACCAAGACTTTAGAAACAAACAAACAAACAACCAACCAACAAAAGTGCCTTTGAAGTTAATTGGATTTTCAGTTTTGTATTTGGTGCTAGAATTAAAGCCAGCAAACCTAAGCAGACCACAAAATGTATTCCTATGAAATATTTTATACTGTATAGTGTATTTATGACTATATGTAAAAAAACAAAAACAAAAAAAAAACCAACATTGTAGCAAAAGCAATAAGTAAATTATGTTTTCATACCTGAACTTGCCTTCTTGTTTCATAGAAAAGCTGTTTTATGTAGCAGAACTAAAATTGTATTATAATTGTTTTCTTGGTTAGAATTCAAGATATTTTTATGAGCATTTATCTATTGAAAAGGTGTATTATGGAATTTTGAGATAATTGTTTTACATTCTGTTTTTGTATTATTCCTTTTCCAGATCAAAAGAAATGTTTGTTTTCCATTTTATATATACATACCTATATTAACTGCTTAACTACTTCCTTGGTTACTAACCTCAGTTATTATGGACCCGTTCTTTTTTAGAGTTGTTAACCTAACTTGAGGAAGTCTAGAAAGGGCACTGTGGTTTGTTTGTTTTTTTTTCCCTCTGACTGCAGGAATTGAGAATTACATTTATTATCAAAAACATAAAACAAACAAAAAAAGAAAAACTTTTTGTAAATGTTATGTTAGGTCCATATTTTTATATAGTTTTGACTATAAAAAGCATTTGCATTATGAACTTTTAAGACAAATAGTATATCTTTTTACAGTTTTTCTAAGGAAGGCAAACCCTCAGGATCAAGTTTATACATGCTGCATGGGATTTGTGCTTTTTTGAAGGAAACCACTTACGCGTGGAAACTATTGATAAATTGTTGCCAAACAAATACTTTTGAAAAGGTTTAATAGTGTATGTAATATCACATTTCATAATGAATCATATTTTCTGATCATCTTGCTTTTTATGGTTTTTTTCAAATCCTTTGTACAAATGTGTATTATAACAGCTTGCTTCAGCTTTTATCTGTGAATAAAAGATACATTTATTGTTAACATTGCTCCCTGATATGTATGTGATTATATGGTATGCTACGCTTTAAAAGCTTGTTATAAGCTATGGATGACAAAAATGGTATTTCGTTGCCATACTGAGACACTGTAATAGGATTTTGACACCAGCAGATGCAAACCAATTAGAGGAGGAAACAAGAGAGAGGAATTATAACAGTGCTTATATATAAGATCTGTATAAAGGTGAGCAAACATCATTGTTCCTATTTTACACGTAGAAGAGACTTGAGACAGAAATGATGTTCCTCCAATCTAGTAAAGCTATTAAACATGAGATTAAGATATAAGAAATTTGTAGGAACCTAAAACAGCCCGTAGACTCCCATAGGTGCATCATAACTGTAGTATCCGAGGAACATCTTTTTTGTTAGACAGACGTTTGACTGAGGCAGTTTATTCAGGGAAGGTCCTGCATTGAGCAGGGGGCTGGACTAGATGATCTCGTGGTCCCTTCCAGCGTTACTTTCTCACTAGGGCTGTGTGAAGCTTCAGTCCTTGATTTGATTCGGCAGAGATTTGGCTCAATTCGGTGGCCAAATCTCCAAATTCAAATTGAATCAGGAGACCCTTTAATGTCTCCGAATTGAATCGGAACTTCCTGAATCGATTCAGAGAAATTTGGAAGGATCCGATGATTCAGACATGGAGACATCTTGAAATGTTTTTTCTACATACCTTGAGGTAGCAGGCGTGGTTTGTGAATGCTGCAATGCTGGGGCAGATGGAGTGTCCCACAGGAGTGTGGGGGGCCCCCCCAGCGCACTCGGCAGCAAACCTGGAAGTGGACCAGAAGCACTTCCAGTCCACTTCTGGGTCTGACCAGGGAGAGCACTGGGGGCCCCCCCCCCAGCCCCCGCTTGGCGACTGGTGCCTTCTGGGTTGGGGGGGGGGGCACTCAGGGTACTGCCGCAGCTGATCGCCAAACTGGAGGGTGTGGGGCCTCTGCATGCTCAGTGGCGGACCTGGAAATGGACCTGAAGTACTTCCAATCCATTTCCAGATTCATTACTGAGCACATGGGGGAGGGGGGGGGGGTTTGGACTCCATCTGCCCCACCATCGCAGCATTCATGAACCGCACCTGCTACCTTGAAGTATATAGGAAAAACATTTAAAGCTGTGTCTATGTCCGAATCGCTGATTCTCCGAATCGGCATCAAATCTTCAGATTTGGATTTGGCCGAATCGAATCAGGGACAGTGATCCGAATCAACAAGTCAAATCACTGTCCCCGATTCAGGCTGAATCCAAATCCCAATCGAATACGGCCCATTTCACACACCCCAATTTCCTATGATCCTATTATCAAATGTTATCCTCCCAATATTTCAGTGAGGAAGGGAAATGCTTTAATCTCCTTCTTACAGATGGAGAAGGGAGACCCAGAGAGTTATGCGGCTTACCCAGGTCACATGGACGTTTTTGGTTGAACTCGAAATAGAATACCAGTGTTCTGAATCCAATGTTTTGCTAAACATTATTGAAGGTACCTTTCTTTGCAATCCTGGGTCCACTTAAGTCAGTGGTAAAACTGTCTCTGGAAATAATTTGCAGTCTGTTGGGTCGGACTTGCCTGTAGGAAGTGGGTTTGTTTATTTCCAGGACTCATTCACTGTCTGGGACTCGTATCCTCCAGATGGTGAAGAGGTGCAAGAAATCCTTAAAAGGTTTCACAGTGTCCACTTCTCTTGGTTTCGCCAGAGAAAAGGTATGGTGCCGATCAGGGTTATTTATGGAACATTGCTCTTCTTTTGGCAACACACAAAATGTACGTGGAAACCTGAGGACCCACTTTGTGTTCCTCCCCTGTGCTAGACCACCTTACTTCTCTAATTCCAGTCTTAGCCATAGGTCTGCCTGGATTATGGGGCAAGCATATGGCAGAAAAGGAGCATGAAGCTGGCATTCTTAATAGATGATGTATATCAGATTCATTGGATGATGGGGAGAAAAATTAGTAGTAGTAGAGTTTTATAACAAAATGCTTCCCTTGGCTAAACTGCTATAGTTTCCACAGAAGCAAAAAGGGACCTGTGTATGTAGAGATGCATATACATTACCATTATTTTTTTACTCTTCTGAAAAAAATTACCGGCATAGCAGTTATTCAAAAGATGAATGGCCTGGATTACAAAATCATTATACACAAGGCTATTTATCAATTAAATATATCGATCTCTGCTATGAAAAACCCACAAAAAAGACACCAGAGAATCACAGAGGTTAAATATCTTGTAGCAAAGGGGAAAGTCATATCATTGACCAGAGTGTGTTACAATGTCTTATTCTTGCCATGTAAAACACCAGAGAAAGATAGGCACCAACATGCATTTTTTGCTGCATTTATGTTGATAGGCTCTAGGTTTCTATTTTTGCCAGCAAGACTAGATTTTGAAGAAATGGTCCTGCTGATGACAGAACTACTACTGAAGGGAGTTTCGTGTGGAAGTTGATTGTGGGACATGACCCTCAGTCGCACTCAGCATCAGGTTCCAAATTCTCAAACCACAGTCTAAATTCAGAGGAATTGCAGTCACCCATTCCCCAAACAGAATACAATCTGAGACCCTTAAAGAGGTTTAATCTAGCATAATCTTGACTAGGTACAAACCTTTTTGAAAATGTCTCAATTCATCTTCATTGGTTTAAATTTTTTAAAAAGATTTATAGCATTATTGAAAAAGGGGGGATGGACCCCAAACCACTTACATAAACAACAGAAGCACAAAAACACAGAAAATAATCTTCTTATCTATACAGTTGTGCATTGTTTGTTCATGTCTCTTCAGCATAAGTGCAGGAGAGACAGTTTAGTGTCCTTTGGCTCACAGCATTCTCATGGTAATAGCTGGTTCTTTCTGCTTAAGTGGCATCTAATGAGCCATCCTTGTATGCATTTAGTCCCTGGCTGAGTGACAAAGGGTATGTCTACATTGCAGCAGGCACATCGCAAGAGAGAGCAGCCACCAAATCCTAGACCGTCCATTCACTCCTACTTTATATGCTGGAAAAAATCATGTAGCCACTATTTGAGTAACTCTGGGCATATACTAGAGACTGAACAGTGCTGGGTATGTGCCAAAAACAGCTACACAACAGGCTTTTTTGGCATGTGCAGTGAAGGAGCAAGCATGCAAGCTGGGTGTTCATAGTAGTGCCCCCTAGTGTGATCTGACACAGTGTAGATCTGCCTGAAAGAGGTGCAATAAGCTGAGACTTACTGGGGACATCTACACGTGATGCTAGAAGTGCACTAGGGCTGTGCGAAATTTCGCCACAAGTTCTGTTTCAACGCTGTTTTGACCTGTTTTGAGGTCGAAACAGCAAAATCGAAATGAAACACGTATGGTCAAAACAGCCTCGAAACAAAATGAGGCAAGCCAAAACGTTTCGCCGTTTCGCCCATAGGCTATAATGGGGAAGCTTGAAACAGCCTATGACTTTGTCATTTCTGTCCAGATTTGGATAAAACTTGCAAAACTGGTAGCCCTTTCTGAGGGCATAAAGCGTGCCAACTTTCAAGAAGATAGGTATAGGGGATTCAGAGAAACTGCACCCCAAAATTTTGAGAGCCAAACTTGTGTCATGTGTATGTGTTAAATCATAGCAGGGTAAAAACTACAGGCATGCTAGCCCCTGCTGAGGCCATGAAGCCTGCCATGTTTCAAGGAGATAGGTGCAGGGAGTTTGGGGAAACTGTACCCCAGAATCCTGAAACCAAAACTCATGTCACATGTATGTGTTAAGTCACAGCGGGGTCAAAACTGCAGTCTGGACACCCTAGTTCTGAAGTAGTTTTTCCTAATGATGAGCATGAAATGAGCCTGAAACGATCTTCCAGGAGTTTGTGACCGTTACTCCTAGTTTTCCCCAAGGGTGCCCTGGTGAACAGTTGTTCACCGAGCCCTAGATGTATGCTTCTGATGTAGCGGTAAGCTGCTACCAAATCCCCTCTCAGCCTTCTCTTTTTCAGGCTGAAGCATCCCATTTCCTCGTATGGCTTGCCGTGCAAGTCTCTGATCATATGGGTAGCCCTTCTCTGGACTCTCTCAAGCTTTACCACGTCCTTGTTAAGGTGCAGAGCCCAGAACTGGACGCAGTACTCCAGCTGCGGTCTCACCAATGCCGAGTAGAGCAGGAGAATCGCTTCTTTGCAATGGTTCTGCTGGTTTTGCTGGAGATGCATCAATTGATGCATGCCAGGGGATTGTTGGCCCTGCTGGCTACAGCATCGCACTGCTGGCTCATGTTCATACTGTGGTCAATTATTACCCCCAAGTCTTGGTGACAAGTGATGGGGGATTTTCAGTCCTGCTGCCTGATGAGAGGCAGCAGTTGCACAAGCATCCATGTCATGCATTTTGCCTGTGAGCAGCAAGGGGTGCAGGGCCCCAGAACCCCCCCTGCACCCATCTCCTTAACAGCTGGCAGGCTTTGTGGCCACAGCAGGGGCTAGCAGCCAGGCCTCCAGTTGTTTCCCTTCCCCCGTGCCCCAAGACAGACAGTTGCACAAGCACCCATGACATGAGTTTTGTCTGTCAGCAGCCAGAGGTGCAGGGCCCCAGAAACCCTGACCCTATCTCCTCGACAGCTGGCAGGCTTTGTGGCTGCAGCAGGGGCTAGCAGGCCTGCAGCTTTCACCCTGCTGCGTCTTAACACACACAGTGTCGCCCATGTCATGAGTTTTGCTTGTCCACAGCTTGAGGTGCAGTTTCCCCAAACTCCTGCACCTGTCTCCTTGAAACTTGGCAAACTTTATGCCCTTAGAAGGGGCTACTATTCCTGCAAGTTTCATCTAAATATGGCTAGAAACAACTAAGTTATAGCCTGTTTCAACCTTCCCCATTATATCCTATGGGCGAAACGTCGAAACAGGGTTGAAACGGCGAAACGTTTTGATGGAATGAAATGGAACAGCCGTTTCGACTCGAAACAGAAGTCAAAATGAAACACTGTTTTGTCGAAATGTCAAAATGCTGGTCGAACAGAACACTTCCGTTTCGCACAGCCCTAAAATTCAGTAGATTAATTCTACTATGCATTAATGCATTATGGCAAAAACTGTACTAATGCACAGTAGAATTAGTCTATTGCTCATCAGCATCACCTAAAAGACTTGTGCCAGTGCTACTGCATCATAGCACCGATTATGTCATGTTACGTTAGTACCTGTTGTTACAGGTACTAAATTTAATGCGCTGTAATTACGGTGCATTAATGCATGTGTAGATGTGTCCACTGTGGCTGAAAATTCAGGCTTTTCTTTGTGCAAATCCTGCCCATTTGTAATAGCTGTGGATGGTAAATTACCTCCCATTTTCTTTAAATTATCCTTTAGTTTATAACATTCCCTTTCTAGTAACTTCCACTGTTCTGTTCAGTTACAATTTATGCCAAATATGTTCTTCGGGTATGAGTCAAGCCTATTTTGGCAAAAGACTTAATTATATAAGGTCACAGGCAGTAATTGCAAAATGAAGCTGGCTGGTTTATTTAATTAATTTTCCATTGAGATTTAATGATCTAAGAGTGTCACTAAATTGCATGCTTATGGGAGTGATCTTGTTGAATTTGTTATGGTATAAAACAAAACCTTAGTAAGCTACTGATGCAGGAAAAACCTTGCAACTTACTCCCGGCAGGGCTAATTGACTCCAGAGCAGATTCCTTCCTTGCCTGTGTCCCCAGAAAGGCTCCGTTGTTCTGCTCTTTGCAGTTCCTCTTCAGCCCCAAACCTCTTCCTCCTTCTTCCACAAGCTTAACTTCTGCCTCAGAGGATTGGCTGAGATTGAAGAAATGATACTGAGTAGCCATAAGAAGATTCCATGTTAATAGAGATGCTTACTCTTTATTCCTGCTTCTTCTTGGTCTGTTCCACCAATTTGGGGCATACATAACCCAAGGTAGCTGCTCCAGGTCTGCTCCAGTGTCAGAAACAGTGTTACTAATTATCTACCCCATACTGTCAGCTGGTGGAATTCAACCACACGTAATGGACCAGGTACAACTTCAGTACCGGCTGATGTAGGCCGTACTAGGTACCTCTGTATGGGGGTAAATTTAATCCAGAATGAGAAATGCAAAAATCTAGAACTCTTGGTTCAGAGATGATACCTTTTATTAGACCAACTGAGAAATCGCAAACAAAATAAATATTTTTCTGCAACCTTTCAGGCTTACACACCCTTCATCAGGGTGCAAGGTTTCATGTGAGCCTGAAAGCTTGCAGAAAAAAACAATTTTTTTGCAATGCCTCAGTTGGTCTAATAAAAGGTATCATCTGTGAACCAAGAGTTCTAGATTTTTGCATTTCTTTTTGTCTCAGACCAACATGGCTACCAAATACATTCCTGAACCCGAAATGAGATGTACTGAGTGAGAGCGAGGTGCACCAGGGCACCCCAAAGGAAGACAAGGTCTAATGGTCACAAAGTGCTGGAAGACCATTTTAGACTGGACATAAGGAAAAAACTTCTTTACCATCCAAGTCTCCAGAGTCTGGCATAGACTCTCCTCAGAAGTAGTGCAAACACCTACTCTGGACATGCACAAGAAACATTTGGGTGCTTACCTTGCTGGGGTCATCTGACCCCAGCTGACTTCTTGCCCTTTGGGTAGGGGGCTGGACCCAATGATCTTGTGAGGTTGCTTCCAGCTCTAATGTTTATATAATCTATTAAATCTATAGTTTGCCTTCCCATTTGGATCCATGGTCAGATGGCAAGCTTCAAGCAGAAACAGAATTAGTCCTTTAGCAGGGAAGCAATTGGACTGGCCAACGATTTACAAACTTGGATTGGCAACCAAATAGGGTGTGGAGACCAGCCTCGTAGCAAGCAGCATACATCTATGAAGACATTGACAATGTGCTCTGGAGATGGAATTACAACAAATAGCGATCTCCAGTAGACGCATCTCCTCCTCTGTGCACTGTGCCGGTAAAACAGATTTTACATATTTATAACACATTTTTCCTTAGAGTACTACTCATCTAATCTGACCCATCTAAGGTATTTCAAGGCCACCCATCACTTTAATATTGGAGTGCCCATATTAACGCAGAATGGGATAGAAATATGAGCTTATCTGTTCTTTTTCTCAGCGTGAGGAAAGATTTCCATTTATTTTTATTTTTACAGTCTGTGGATTTTGTTTCTGGCCTATAAACCCATGCTTGCCAGCGACTTCTATTTTATTTTTAAAATTACGTGTGGAATATAATTCCACAGGCAGCTGTTCTGCATTTTAACTATGTGCAGAGTTTAGCCAAAAATGTCAGTCACGTGGTATACTCCAGCTCAAATATCCAATCTGGCATGACTGGCTGCAAAGAAAAAATTCTGGCATCAGGGGCCCAATTCAGCCAAGCACTTAAGCACATGTTTAAAATTAAGCAGGTGAATAATCCCATTTCTCTACAGCAAAGTATTTAAATATGTCTTCAAATCCCATTGACTTTACTGAACCAAGACATAAATGGTAATACTAATACTAATAATAATATGCTTTATAGGGAGTGTTCTAGTTTTAATATGATATAATCAAATAAAATGGTTTTACTGCCACATTTGTTAGTTTTCTGCATATATATACATTTATATTTAATGCTTCTCTATGACCCATATGTATCTTATAAATATGTAATACATCTCTCTGTAGTACCTATACATACTTATACATACCCCCCCCACACACACACACACATATATATATATATATATATACACACATACACACATGCATCATGTCTTCTGCTGATTTAACCAGTTTAGCAACCACTATTTTAATGGAACTATGGAAGGTTTGGCTCACAAAATATTTTGTTAAAAACAGAAACACTCTTGTTTTCCTTTTGCTGTAAAGTGATCCCCTGACTGTGAAAGAGGATGAAGGCAGAGACTGATCAACCATATGAAAGAAGCTGCTTTATTCAGAATGTGGCTTTCAAGAGTCCATTCCTTGTGAAATATGTCGAGGAAGACAGAGCCCTTGACAGAGTACATGTTCATAAAGATTCGTGATTATACCTGTGGGAGAACTGGCCCATAAAGGTATATGTGTTGCACTGTATATCTTTACAGCAGCTCATCCTAAGAGGACATTATTTCACCTGTTTTCCTTCCTTGGCTCAGTCTAACAGGTTGGGGAGCTCTCAAGGGATCCTTTAGAAGCAAAGAGTGATCCACTGGAGACTTTCTGTGAAATGCACTTGCTCCATAACTAATTGCTTCCTCCCATTCTAGTTCTGTGGCTTCCACTGTCAATGGCTGCATTTAACTTTAGAAAGGATTTACCGGCGGTTGGAGATGGATAAGGACAGCGCGCATGCCCCTGGCTGGACCCGGTTGCATTTGAGGTGGCAGGAAGCCCTTCCATAGAAGAAGGGGGAGTCCCATGCATAGAGCATCCCTCACCCTCGTGCCTCAGCTCTCCAGGGACTTTTGCCCTTGTGTAACTCCAGTTTACTGAATATTACTGAATATATTGTATTCACATAAAGCATGTGAATACAGTCACATTTTACTTCTACCCCGTTTGAAGAAAAACACACTAGAGACACTAGGTGCTCAAAGAATTCTTTCTGTAGGCTGTTCTTCCTGGAGCTGACCTATGTTAAAATGGTTAGGTATAAACGGGTATAGCTTCATTGAGTTAAGATTCTGGTCTACTGCTTCTTCATTTATTGTACCGCTCTCCCTAGTCATCAAACCCCTAAACCTGAAACCTCATCCTGAAACTTCAAGTATACGTTTTGTCAGTGACTTCAGGGGCATAATGGCTCAGCCATTATTTAGCTTCTAGCACCATAGGTATTAGGATGCCACATGCTCTCTGTCGTCATAGCTGCAAAGCTTGCAACACAGCAAACATGTAAAAGTGGAACATGTCTCCTTGTAGCTGGACTTATACCATTTTAGGTCACTGGATTGCCCAATATTTTGCCCTTCAGACTGGCATAAACCTACTCATACTTGCAGAGCTCTTGATACAGCTCTTGTGATTAGGTATGAAATGCATTTTTTGTGATCTAAATGTGCTTTGATAATTCTGTTGGACTCATAACTTGCTTGTATTGGGAGATGCTCACCAAACTCTTGTTAATAATTTTGTACAAAAAAGATTTGTTAGTGTTTGGCTCTTGTCTGGAAAAGATGAGCTTTGACTTTGGCTTTCCTACACCTTCACCCACACTAGGGGAACATCAGTCATTTTCTTGGCACAGGCTGCCAAGATATATTTCAGAAATCTCCCTAATTTTCAAGGTTGTCATTACTACTTCAAATTAATTACATTTGTACCTATGGATCTCAATCTCTCAATCTCACTGTGCTAGGGGATGTATTAACTTGTACTAGGAGAACATCCCTGCTGCAAAGAACTTCTAGTTTGGTAAGACAAGACATGCAAAGTGGGAGGAGGAAGTGAATCAATGGCTTTCCTTCCAAATTGCCACTGCCAAAAGGAAGGGATATTCCTTCCATAACAGTTTTTTCCATGCACCTTAGCTCTGTTCTTCAATGATCACAAAGCCAATCCTCTATGCATGGCATGCTGAAAAACACCAGCGCTAGGGACAGAAGTTACACATAAACAGGTTTAAGTGATCAGAAACCGGTTTAAACCTGTAACAGAACAGAAGTTCAGTGCACATAAACCAGTTTCAAAAATGGCTAAAACTGGTTTAAGATAAAACTGCTTGAATGTAGTATCAGACTTAACTGATTTAAGTCAAACCAGTTTATGGAACTTCTGTCCCAGACCCCTTCCTGGTTCAAGTTAAATCACAGTCCCAGGATGCTTTGCAGTCCTGGGCTGTGCTGTCTGCTCCAGTGAAGCAAGGTTGGCCCTGCCCCTCTTCTCCCTAGCTGGAGCACTATCACTGCTCCGGCTGGCTGAGAAGGGGGTGGCGGGGGGACCATAGCCAGGGTCTGCCTGATGGGGGCAGAGCAGCCCCTCACCAGCTTTTCTCCCACTTGCTGCTGGAGCAGAGAGGGGCTAGCCAGACCCCGGACCAGGCTGGCAGAATGGGGGGCAGGGGGCTTTAAGCTCCCTTCCCTGCCCGCATGGGTCCCGCACTGGGATCTGCCTGGCAGTGGTGGAACAGCCCCCGCCTGGCTTTTCCCTGCTTGCTGCTTGAGTGGAGGGGGCAGGGGGTGTGGCCAGATGCCGGCCAGGGCCAGCACACTGAGGCGGAGGGGAAGGAGGCCGCAGCCCCCAGCTGGGGTTTGCCTGGTGGGGGCGCCCCTGCCAGACTTCTGCCCCTCCCCTGCTCCCTGCTGGAGCATAGACTGTGGCTAGACCCTGGCCCAGGGCTTGCATGCTGAGGTGGAGGGGAGGGGGGTTTAAACCCCTTCCCTGGCCTGCATGGGACCCCTGCTCTAGGGAGTTGGGGGACAGCCCCTGCTAGGCTTTTGCCCTTTCCCCACTCAAGTGGAGATTGGGGACAGGGTGTGGCTATGCCTTGGCCCCAGGCTGGCATTCTGTGGGAGTGGGAGAAAGGGGGTTTAAACTCCTTACCCTGCTTGCATGGGACCCCAGCCAGGTTTGCCTGGGCAAGGGAGAAGGGGGGAAAACCCTGGCATGGGGCTGCTCTTTCCTCTACTCGAGAGGGAAGTGGGGGGCAGAAGCCTGGCAGGGATGTCCCACTGGGGGAAGGGTTTTAAATTCCCTCTCCCCCTGGCATCAGCACGCTGGCCCCAGGCTGGGGCTTGGCCATGTCCCTTCTGCTTGAGCAGGGAGGGGGAAAAGCATTGGAGCTTCCTCCCCTCCTTTTGGCAGTGGCCGGCAGGCTGGGAGGCATGCTCTATCGCCTCCCAGGTTCTGGCCTCAGCCACTGCAGGCACGTGGCTGCATTTCCAGAATCAAAAGTGAATGTCTATTCACTTGTTTCTCAGTTCAAGCTTCGCAGTTTAGACTAACTTGCAAAGACTGAAGCAATTCAGCCCCTGGCTTGTTGACTGTCTGTACTTAGTCCAGCAGGTGAGTCCCTCTTCAAA
The DNA here is from genome assembly GCF_000455745.1 of Alligator sinensis. Taxonomy (NCBI): domain Eukaryota; kingdom Metazoa; phylum Chordata; order Crocodylia; family Alligatoridae; genus Alligator; species Alligator sinensis. The sequence continues at coordinate 2,999,151 of NW_005841891.1, forward strand.
CTATTTAATTTTCAAAGTGAAAAACATGTTTTTCTTTTAAGACAGGGAAAACAGAATTTTCCCTGAGGCTCTTTGAGCAAGAGAAACAGAGGAGAAAATGTGTTAAAATAATAAAGATATGCTCAGAAAAGCAAGCTGTCAAAGCTGATGAATGAAGACATCCTTGCAAATGCTATAGGCAGTATTCCCAAAAAGTGCTTTGGACACCTCCAAAAAAGGTTTCATCTCTGAACCAAGAGTTCTAGAGTTTTGCATTTCTTTTTGTCTCAGACCAACACAGCTACCAAATACATCCCTTGGACACCTCCAACCTTTTCTGATTCTTCCAGTTCCTCTTCCTCAGCTGGGCATCTTCTGTTCAGGCTGCTGTGGCCTCTTCCCTGGCAGGTTGCTCGCCTAAGTATGAAAAGTTTATTTTTTTCCCTTGCCAGCTGTTATTTAAATTATTGTATTATTATTTGAATCACAGTAATGCCTTTGTGGCTCCACTGAACTGGAAGATAGTAGGAGGCAGTTTCTGCCTTAAAGAACACACAGTCTAAACACACGTATGTTGGGAAGGGAAAGTAATAGGGGACGAAGAACTGGGAATGAAATCCCGGCCTTCTGGCTTTCAGTCCTATACTCTATCCACTAGGTCACGATGCCTTTGTAGTTATGTTTAGAGATAGGCAGCCGTTGCTGCCGTGCGTGACAGACATACTTACTGGTGATCGTTATGTATTACAGGTCAGAACCTCAGCTCATCTGAAGTCAGTAGAGCTGCACTGATTATGCCAGCTGAGGGTTTAGCCCCATATTTTTAAAGACTTAGATTCTTGCAGCGTACAGGAGAAAGCTTAAGCCCTGACAACTGTTAGATCCAAATTAAGGAACTGGTTCTTCTTGTTACCATTTTTATTGTTTACAGTTTAAAAAAAAAACTTGGGAGATTTTAAAGACTGAAAAGGTGGGCACTGTTCACATACTAGATCAGTGGTTTTCACCCTTTTTTCATTTGCGGACCCCTAAAAATTTTTGAATGGAGGTGTAGACCCCTTTGGAAATTTCGAGTAGATTTGTAAGTGTGGGTATTCACATACTTTGATTGATCATAGTCATCTTTTGCAGACCCCTTAGACATAATCTGCAGACCCTAGGGGTCTGTGAACACTGCACTAGATTCTTAGGGAAGAGTCAGTGAGATGGCGACACAACAGGATAGGATTTATCTGGAAAATTATCTAGCAGTTGCTGAGTGATGGATTCTGATTATGGCAACACAATGCTTTTTCATGGTTTACTCATTCAGAATTGATTACACTGCTCTATTAATCCTTCATTTGCAAGAAAAAAAACACAAAGTAAAATGCAGTGGCTCATTACATTGGCTTCAGTTATGTTCCTGAAATACTCAAGGTGTCCATCAAACTTCCTGAAGCCTTGATAAAACTCCGCACTGTAATCTGTGTGATGCATCTACCAGAGGGCACTGACCTCAGTATCTAGGACATTCAACACAAACAACCCCAGGAGTGACACCCTAGGAAGTGTGTTTTATTTTTGTCTGAGCTGTGTGACCCTTGGTTTTCTTCTTCATTTCTCATTTCCAAAATTAGAATCTTCTGCTCTACCAAAAAAAATTTAAAAAATAAAATAAAATACCCCCCCCAAACCAAACAGTGGAAACCATTTGGATTCATCCAGTCCAAATAGGTTTCCAGACCCTATTTGGCCAGGGGCCTAAGGGCCTCACCTCATTTCTAGACATTTTGTAAATGCAGATTTGTGAGCTGTGTAGAATTTGCCCCCATCCTTTTTTGTGGCAGTTATACCATTGATGTGACTTCCAAGCCCTCCATTTCATAAGAGCGGCCTACAGGAGGTGGCTATGTGCAAACGGGTAATGTTGGAATACTGTTGTAGCCCTGACAGTCCAATAAATATGGAAGAGGCCAGGATTTTTTGTGGGTGATATCCTTTATTGGATCAGCTGTGTGGTTGGGATAGACTTAGACAAGCTTTCAAATGCAGCACATTCTTCTTCAGGTAGCTTGCTTATGTGCAGAAGTTAAAAGATCGTGTGCCCTTAGGTGACACGCAGAAACATGCAGTGATGTTTCCTGGTTTTTAGGCTCAGTCACTGTTGCCATTATGCATTGCAAGCAGCTTCCAACACACTGCTCTTTACAGAACGCTTTGAACGCAGCCTGGCTTAACTGCTGTAACTCCCACTACAGAGTACCAGATATACCTGCAGCTAAATTTAAGTGTGGCTGCACTATTGCTCATTGAAGTAGCCATTTAGAAACATAGTTAGCACTATCACTGTAATAATGAGTGAATGACAAGCTTATTTTACCAATTTGTGAGACCCTTAAATGACTCCTCATTAACGTGCTATTTTCTTGGGATTTACATCACTGAGAGAACAGACTTTGCACTTAACGTCAAACTACCAGTTACTATCAGCTTGTCTGAGAGCAAGTGAGCTATTCCAGAAGCTGACTGAAGTAGACTGAGCAATCTGCAGAGGACGCAGCCAGGCTTCAGCTGATATCAAGTCCCTGACCACAGTGGCAGCGTGCTAGGGACCTGTAAGCACAGTGACATGGAGCCTGAGGAACTAGCTGCTTTTTATTGTTTCATGTGCTTTAATTGAGTCTTACTGCAACTACAATTTTTTGAATGATTTTTGTGTACTAGCAGTGATATAATTCATGCATCAGCAACTCCTGTCTCCCATATGGAGGTGTGGTCCATGAAGACTACAGATTCCAGCGTACATCTGAAGAAATGATCACAATTAGCTGCAGCAGCAGCCAGGTTTTCTTTGCAGACCTCCAATTCAAGCAACGGCTAGATCCAACCCCGCTTACTGTCAGGCTGTGGCCTTGAATCTGGCACTTCAGCCTGCCAGGCACAGCCACTCATCCCAGTTTGCCACCTCCTCAGCTGAGCACTGGGGTGGACATAGGGGGTCAGAACCCATTATCAGGGCCTAGCCGCATGTCCACGCTCTGCAGCTGGAGTGGCCAGCCAGGGTCAGCTGTCCCCTTACCCCTTCCTATAAAAACCCCTGATTTGGAAGAGGAAATGTCAGGGCAGCAAGGCTTAACATTTTACTCAGGGGGGTTTTGTCCTTGGCTTGTGCTGATATTAGCTCTCTGGCTACCCAACCTGGCTTGCTCACAGGCCCTGAGTTTGTCTTGACTCTTTGGCTCCCTGATACCAGACTTGGCTGGCTTCCTGACCTGGACTCTGCCCAAGCCTCTATATCACTGACCCAGTTCCCCAGATGGATCTTCTGGATTTTGGTTTGCTGGCGCCCTTATGCTTCAACTCTGCATGCTCCCCTTGGATCTCAGTTGTTTCTTCTGACCCTGGGTGATTGCCCAGGCCTGGATGCCAGTAACCTGGCATGCCACTTAGTTTCTAACCTCAGCAAGGTTACAGGAACATATGGCCACAAATAGTTGGTAAAAGAAAAGTAAAAGTAACCAAGATAAGGATGACAAACAGTAATTCTACAGATTTCCTGAACTGGATACTTTCCTCACTTAACACATGTTATATATTAATTCAAGCCCATTAGCCTCAATGAAAGCACCCTGGGATTTGTGACACAGAGAGAACAGACCCAAGCCCTCTGTTGATACAGGCTCCATGTTCTCTCCTAAGTAATCTAATCTACTGCCAATGTCTTTGAATCTTACTTGATTGCCTGAGCTGTTGTGCCCAAAGGAGGCCCTGACTATGCAAAATGCTATAGCAGATGGATAAATTAATACAGAATATTTTGAAGTGTAATAATTCAGTTTCAGTACCCACTGCTTAGGATGTTGTTAAATCAGAGGAATATGAAATGCAACTACAGACTCATATCTGAGGAGAATTCAGGGACCTTTCAATTCAAAATATGAGGCTGTCTCATATAGTAAGATATGGTTGTTAGGTGTTTTTGCTTTTCACAGTCAGTAAATGACTCCTTCCCAGGCTGATAGAAACAAGTGCTGAGTAACTGAGAAAGTAGGAAGTTAGTGTAGCTGGGAGATGCATGTCTGTTGGGGCCAAGACTACCAAAAATAGGTCTCTAAGTGTTATGACTTTTTCTTATGATGACCATTTTAGGGCCAGATTCTGATCCTCATTACAACAGCCTAAATGAGCAGAAATGACATTGGTATTTCTGGAGTTAACCTGAATTTCTATTAGAGGATCAACCCAATTCATGGAAGCATCCCTCTGTAGGAAAGCCTATTTAAACACTTGTTTGACTTACTGAAGCATAGGAGGACATGCTTTCCTGAACCAGGGCCTTAGCTTGTATTTTGGGGTGGAGGTGACCTAGTCAATGCCACTAAAAAAATCTATTCAGCTGGTATAATCAACATAGCTGCACTAAATTCAATAGCAGCTATATTAATTTTATACCAGTGAAGGGGCTGGGTAAAGAGCAGTATGTCTTTGGTGCTTTGGAGTAGGCAGGAGACCATATTGTGTTTCAGAGTCCCAATATTTCTTCAGGAGAAAATACCATGCCCCAGATCTACACCTGGAACAGGTTATCCCATCCCTCCTCCTTGCTACTCAGCTGTTCTGACCAGAGCATTAGTGGGAGAAGCCCAGGTACTTTCACCCCCTGCACCGGAGAAGGAGCAGTACCTCTGTGGATATCCCACTGAGGGAAGGAGGCAGTATCTTATTTCCTGCTGTAACCTGCATGGGAACAAAGGGTATGTCATAATCGTGATGCATATGACCCATCCTAATGTAAGTGAGCAATTAAAATAGCCTTGTTTCATGGATATTTTCCAGAATGCTTTGAGTGCTCAGTTTGGCCTAGCCATGTTCTCACTTCAGATGCATTCTTGTTGCAATTATTAAAAAAAAAAAAAAATGTTACTAATTGTGCAGGCCATCTGCTGTGGAAAAAAATGCAAGGTATTGTCTTAAGTGTGCGTAATCCAATTTTTTTTGTGAATGCAGCCTTTAATCATGAGCTCAGCAAAGTGAGGCATCTGTTTCTGAATTTAAGTAGCTGAAACTAATCAGGCTAATTCAAGGTTTTCTGCAGTAGACTTAATTGATCAACCTAATTTCTTTGTAGAAACGGGATAATTGTTTATTTACATTTTTTTTTTTTTAACATACAGGAAGGAGACTCTTTTAATCACTGTTACACAGCAGTCTTAATTCAAAAGTTCATGTGCAAGATCTGTTTGCAAAATGTACCCAAGTTTTGATTTACCGCCTCAAAGCCTAATGCCTAATTGTAGGAAAATAGTGGTGATGTGAATGCTGTTAGTTAAGCGTCTTTGTACTAATTGCAGCATGTGAAGTTGTGTTAATTCAAAATATAGTTTAGCTTGAAATGGCCATTGATTCTTGCATTGTAAACAAAATCCAATTTGAGGCAGTTTGTCTAATCAAGAAGCTGATGATAAATCTTTTCTTGGATTTACCTGATTTGGGAACAGCACGGGATTCTAGAAAGAGGAACATCCTGTTATACAACAAGATTCATTTGCTCTCTCGCTACACAATGCCTTTCATCTTAGATGATTTTACATATATAACTTTAGTGAACATCACAAAATGTTATGAGGTAGCAAAGTATAGTTAGACCTAAACTGAGGCTCAGAGAAATCAAATGACTCTGTAGCAGTGTTGTAGCATGTGTTGGGTGTTTCAGATATTGTCCCTTGTAGCTGTGCATGATGGTTTCAAGTGGGGATTTTAGAGTAGATCGTTTCCTACAAATTTAGGGAACTGGATCCAGTGGTCTAGGAGGACGCCCCTTCCGGGCCCTGTTCCCAACTCAGTATAGAATCAAAAAGCATTGAACCCTGATCCTCTCTTCTGGCTACTAAAAAACATTCCACTGTCTAAAAGCCTAAACTACCCACTTGGTGCTGCAGTCACAAAACATCCCCAAATCTATTGTCAATACTATATACACGTTTGATTCAGGCCCAAGCTGTAAGGTGTCTGAGATCAGCAAGCCCAGCCTGCCACTGTCAGACTGACCAAGTGGTAGATGCTAATGAATGTGCCTCAGGTAGAAATGAATTGATTTTGCAATTTGAGCAGTGCTGTTTTTCTCAGTGAAAGCAAAGATCTGGCTAAATTGTGGTTGCTTGTTTTATACATGTGCACACAATTGAGGAAACAGCAGAAATGCTTTGTTGTGACCTCATGAAAATGCACTCATTGTCTTCAACAGCAGCAAATAAATGATGTTCCTTATTTGCAGTTCTAAAGAAATTCCAAATTTTCACCTAGGCTGCAATCAGGAGGTTGTAGCTCTGCTTATCACTACTCATTAAAGCAAAGTCATACTCTTAAATTCATATGTGCAAGTAGTTTGACCCATGTTACACGTCGGCCTAATTCTTTCCCTTAATTTGCATTGCTCTGTTATAATCATAGATTAGGGTTGGAGGGGACCTCAAGAGGTCATCTAGTCTAACCTCCAGCTCAAAACGGAAGCCTCACCAACTCCATCATCCCAGCCAAGGCTTTGTCTAGATCGGTCTTAAAAACCTCCAAGGATGGAGATGGCACAACTTCTTTGAGAAACGTGTTCCACTGTTTTACTATCCTTCTAGTGGAAGTTTTTCCCCTAATATCTAACCTAATCTTCCCTTGCTGCAATAATGAGAACACTGCTTAATTTTCTCTTATGCTGTTTCTAATTGAACCCAAGTCCGTTGCCCTTTCTTTCTTGTTTGGAGCTTATTTCAGCAGAATTACAGCTTCTTAACTCATTCTTATGGTGAGGAGACAGGGGCTGGGGAGTGTGTATGGGCTGTTAGGCTTGGTCAGAGTAGAGGCTGCAACATTAACCATTCTGTAGGAAGATCTCTGAGACTTGAGAGCTTTATCAAAGGAACTGATATTGAGAGCTGGATGGACCCAAAGCAAAACTTCATCCCCTTTTTTTTTTTTGTTTGTTTAAATAAGTCCTGGAGCAGGCTTGGAGGTCATCTAGATGCTGAGAGGGTATTTGCTCTGGTTCCATTCTGCTTCGTGTTATTGGAAGTTTATAATAATGTTATACATGTGGCTGCCATCAAGTGGGTGCTTGATCTGTAGTCAATTACCAACCTAGTTAAAGGTGCTGGATGTGTAAAGCATTGTTAGTCAGCCGAGTTCATTCATATCATCTGATGAAGTAGGTTGTTGCCTATGAAAGCTCATGCACCTCTGAACCAGTTAGTCTCCAAGGTGCCAACCTGCCCTATGTTCTGCCTGATTTTAATTCAGCAATAGCTAAAACAACAGGGGGTTCTTGAACAAGGAACTGGCCTATGACATATCAGTCAAGGTTTATGTGGCTACACCGAATTACAAGAGCTAGGGGACTGGTTTGTTGCAGCTGTGTGTATGGTGGAGGGGAGAGTAGGAGGAGAAAGGCAGCAGAAAACAAGAAAAGCAGTTTCATAGTTGGTAGGGTCAGAAGGGACCTGAGCAGATCATCAAGTCCGACTCCCTGCCATGGGCAGAAAAGAGTACCGGGGTCAAATGACCCCGACAAGGTATCTATCTAGCCTCCTTTTGAAGACCCCCCAGGGTAGAAGCGAGCACCACTTCCCTTGAAAGTTGGTTCCAGATCCTAGCCGCCCTGACTGTGAAGTAGTGCCTCCTGATATCTAGCTTGAATCTACTCTCTGTCAACTTATGGCCATTATTCCTTGTTACTCCCAGTAGTGCTCGGGGGAACAGGGACTCTCCCATAGCCTGCTGGTCCCTCTTGGCCAGTTTAGAGACGGCCACCAGATCCCCTCTCAGTCTTCTCTTGTGGATGCTGAACAGGTTCAGGTCCCTTAGCCTCTCCTCGTAGGGCCTGCCCTGCTGCCCCCTGATCATGTGAGTGGCCCTCCTCTGGATCCTCTCGATGCTGTCCACATCCCTCCTGAAGTGCAGTGCCCAGAACTGGATGCAGTACTCCAACTGCGGCCTGACCAATGTCGCATAGAGGGGGAGGGTCACCTCCTTAGACCTGCTCATGATGCATCTGTGGATGCATGATAAGGTGTGATTAGATTTCTTGACTGCATTCCCACATTGGTGGCCCATGTTCATCTTGGAGTCTATAATGACTCCAAGATCCTTTTCTGCCTCTGTGCTGATGAGAGGGGAGTTCCCCAGCCTGTAGGTATGCTGCTGGTTCTTCCTCCCCAGGTGCAGCACCTTGCACTTGTCAGTGTTGAATCTCATCTTATTCTCATCCGCCCACCTCTGTAACCCGTTCAGATTCAATTGCAGCCTGTCTGTAGCGTGCCCACTTCTCCCCACATCTCAGTGTCATCTGCAAATTTGAACAAGGTGCTTTTCACCCCCTCGTCCAAGTCGCTGATGAAGATGTTGAACAGTGCAGGCCCCAGGACCAAGCCCTGGGGGATCCCACTGCCCACAACCCTCCAGGTCGAAAATGACCCGTCCACCACCACTCTCTGGGTGCGGCCCTCCAGCCAGTTAGTGACCCATCTGACTGTGTAAGCATCAACACCACAATCTCCTAATTTTTTTAACGAGAATGGGGTGAGAGACCACGTCAAAGGCCTTCCTAAAGTCCAGAAAGACTACATCCACCGCGACACCTGCGTCCAATGATTTTGTGACCTGGTCATAAAAGGCAACCAGGTTGGTTTGACAGGACCTACCTCTAATGAACCCATGTTGGTTGCCCCTAAGCATAATCTCCCCTTCTGGCCCCTTGCAGATGTGCACCTGGATAATTTTCTCAAAGAGCTTCCCCAGGACTGAGCTAAGACTAACAGGCCTATAATTTCCTGGGTCCTCCTTCCTCTCTTTTTTGAAAATGGGGACCACATTGGCCCTTTTCCAGTCCTCTGACACCTCACCAGAGCACCATGAGTGCTCGTAAAGCCGTGCCAGGGGTCCCGCAATGATCTCTGATAATTCCCTTAGCACTCTGGGGTGGAGATCGTCAGGACTGGCTGATTTAAATATGTCCAGTCCCTCCAGAAGTTCCCTGACTAGGTCCTCTCTGACCCTAGGCCTGGGTGCACGTCCCCTGGGACCATCGGGGATCCTGGTGGGGGGGATGACCTGGTCCCTGCTCAGAAAAATGCAGGCAAAGAAATTGTTAAATAGGTTAGCTTTGTTGTCTGGTGAGACCACCAGATTTCCTAGCATGTCCTGCAGAGGCCCCACGTTACCCAGTACCTTCTTTTTACCCCCTATGTATTTAAAAGAGAATTTCTTGTTGTCCTTGATCTGGGTCGCTAGTCCCAGTTCCATCTCTGCCTTGGCCTTCCTAACAGCCCCCCTGCAATCCCGAGCAACTGAGGTATAGTCCTTCCTGGTGAAGGCCCCTCCCTTCCATTGCATGTATGCCTCCTTAGCTTTGAGATGTTCCTGGATGCTTTTGATGAGCCATGGGGGCTTTTGAGCACTATTGCCCCCTTTGATCTGTGCTGGGATTGCCACCCTTTGGGCTTGGAGGATCATCTCTTTCAGGAACAATCACTCTTCTTGAACTCCCAACTCCCCACCCCTCTGGGACCTCAGTGCCTCCCTGACTAGTCTCCTTAGGTCAATGAAATCTGCCCTCCTGAAGTCCAGGGCTGCTGTCTTACTGCAGGCCTTTGCCACCCTGTGCTGGATGGTGAATTTGAGCAGGCGATGATCGCTATTGCCCAGGTGATCGAGCACCCGCAGTCCCCTCACCAGGTTGTCGCTTGTGGCCAGGTCTAACAAGGCATCTCCCCTGGTGGGGCTGTGCACCTCCTAGGTTAGATGAAGGTCCTGTAACACGGCTAGGAACCTATGTGAGTAGTCAGACCTGGCTGACAGCTCTTCCCAGCAGATGTCCGGATAGTTTAGGTCACCCATGATGACCACATCCTTTGACTTGACTGCCTCCACGAGCTGATCTGAGAATTCCTGGTCTAGCTCTTCTCCCTGGTTGGGTGGTCTGTAGTAGACCCCCACCATTAAATCTTTTCCCCCTGACCCCCTTGTATGCTGACCCAGAGCACTTCAGTCTGCCCCTCCTCTGACCCAGTGCTGCTTGTTGAGGATGGGAATTGTTCTTTGGCATAGAGCGCCACACCCCCACCTTTCCTCCCTGTCCTATACCTCCTGCACAGCCTATAGCCCTTGTTGTTCACCGCCCAGTTGTGCGTTGGATCCCACCACATTTTGGTGAGCACCACTACGTCTGGGTTTGTGTTAGCTAGCAGGAGGGCAAATTCCTCCTGCTTGTTTTCCATACTATGGGCATTAGCGTAGAGGCATTTAAGGCCTCCTGAAGGTGTATGCACCGCCCCCCCCCCCCCCCCCCCCCCAATCGCAGGACTATCCGGGTCTCTTGCCTGGGTATTTCTTGTGCTTGTCAGTCTTGGCTGGGCTATTCTTGTGGGTGACACTTGGGTTGGTGTTCTGAGGCTCCCTCCGACCTCATCCTCCCCTTTCCCCAATGAGCCTAGTTTAAAGTCTGCCAGAGGAGATCAGCCAACCTGAAAGTGATGTGTGTGACCCTGAGAGGGAAGATGAGGCAGATCTTTTTGGGGGGTTACTACAGGATGAAAAGGTGAATGTGGATCTCTGTACAAGGAAACTACTCACTGCTGTTTGTTCCTGTTATGCCCATGAAAATGGGGCCTAGAAGAGTCTTTGTGAATAGATAGGATGGCACCAAAGAAATACTTGACTTCAACACTTTCTCCTTCAAATGGGAGCAATTTGTGAGGGTCTGAATCTTTTCAGAGCAGTCTGAGCCAAGAAGAGGTAATATAATAATAAGAAGGTGCCTTATGGGCAGTGTTCCCTCTAAGCTGTGCGGCACATGCTGCTTATGGGGTGTCTGTGTGATGCAGGGTGGTGTACACATGCACATGGCTGCCAGGCACCCTGGAGGTAAGTCTGGCGGGGGGGGGGGGGGGGAGGGCAGGAATTGAGGTCTCCTTAGTGAGGGAGGGAGTTGGACGGGGCTGGGGGTGCTGTTGAGCCCAGACAGTGTATGGGGGCTTGAGGCCTGGGGCTGGAATGTGCAGGGTTTGGGATGGAGCCATGGGTGACTTGTCCTGGGGGAATGGGGCGCTGGCTCCCTGCTGCTGCAAGCACTCCTGGGGAGGCATGGGGGACACGTGCTGCACTTGGGCAGTAGTAACCAGCAGCACACTTATAAGATGGGAAACTCCATTCTTGAGAGCACGGAGGCAGAAAGGGATCTTGGAGTCATCATTGACTCCAAGATGAACGTGGGCTGACAGTGAGAGGTCACGGTCGGCAGGGCTAACCGGACCCTATCGTGCATCCACAGGTGCATCTCAAGTAGGGCCAAGGAGGTGATCCTCCCCCTCTACACGACACTGGTCAGGCCACAGCTGGAGTACTGTGTCCAGTTCTGGGCACCCCACTTCAAGAGGGATGTGGACAACATTGAGAGGGTCCAGAGGAGGGCCACCCGCATGATCCGGGGACAGCAGGGCAGACCCTACAATGAGAG
>NW_005841891.1:3010825-3073559 GCF_000455745.1 Alligator sinensis
CAACTTCCAAGGGAAGTGGTGCTGGCTCCTACCCTGGGGGTCTTTAAGAAGCTGCTCGATGCCTACCTGGCTGGGGTTACTTGAGCCCAGTTTCCCTCCTGCCCAGGCAGGGGGGTCGGACTTGAAGGTCGACAAGGTCCCTTCCGACCCATCTTCTATGATTCTATGACGTACCCCCAGATTTCTGCATGGGGTGTGGGTGGGTGTGGGCTGCCCATTGAGGGCTCAAGCTCCCCGTCCTGCTGCATTCCACAGCCCAGCAGGTGGGATCTGGCATGGCAGGGCAGAGTGGGGCAGAGAAGCTCAGTGCCGCTGCTGGGTGCCCTGTGCTGCCATGGCTAAGTGCCCCCTGCCTGCCTGGCAGCAGTGGAGGTGGCAGTGCAGAGTTGTGCCCCTTGCTGTTGCTGGGCAGGAGGGGGTGCCTTACCATGGTGGTGCAGAGCTTGTGGTGGTGGCAACAAGCTTCCCTGCCTGGCCCCATGCAGGCCTGCCATGCTGGGTCCTGCCATCTGGGTTGCAGAGGCCCCAGGGGAAGGGAAGCAGAGCAAGGAGCCTGAGCCCATAGCGGGCAACCCACATCCGCTCCCCGACAGACTCTTCTCTGGCTGTGCTGCCCATGGGGGAGAGGGAGCGGAGCTCCATGCTCTGCTTGGTGGCAGCTGGGGCTTGGGGGCTGGTGCAGGGGGCTGTGAACCAGGACCCCTTGCCCTGTAGCCCTGGGAAGGGGCTGTGGTTGGGGAGTGAGGGGCAATGGCATGGGCAGGGCACCAGCATATCAGGACTGCTTAGCGTTACAAAGCAGTGGGAAGGGCAGGGACAGCTACAGCTGGGCCTGCATCCTGGTGAGTGAAAGGGCAGGGGGAACTCTGATTGATTGATTGATTCATTTATTTTTATGATAAAAAACCCAAAATCAAACTCCAAAATTTATAGGTATTTACAATTTATTTTAGTATAGTGATTGAGGCACTGATAGGTTTCCAAATTACTTAATATTTTATTGATATATTTACAATTTTTGTTTAACTCATATATATTAGTGGCATTGCATTGTAATAATTGAAAAATGCAGATTTGGGGTCTTTCAATTGGAGAATTTGCAATTGTTTTTTAAATCGGAGGAATTTGTGACTTTTAAATGGAGAAAACCAGGATCCCTTCTTATGAGGAAAGGCTAAATGAACTAGGGTCAGTTAGCCTAGAGAAGAGAAGACTGGGGTGGGGGGAGATCTGACAACCCTTCAGGTATTTGAAGACTTATTATAACGAGGATGGAGATGAGTCTTTCTCTGTGGCTTTAGGGGACAGGACTAGGAGCAATGGCCTCAAGCCACAGAAGGGGAAATTTAGCCTGGAGGTTAGGAGGACCTTTGACTATGGGGACTGTCAAGCGTTGGAACAGGTTCCCTAATGAAGCTGTGGAATCTCCATCCTTGGAAAGCTTCAAAAGCAGCTTAGACAGACACTTGGCTCAGATGGTTTAGTCAGGGATAATCCTGCCTTGAGCGGGGGGCTATACTAGTTGACCTTGTGAGGTCCCTTCCAGCCCTACTTTCCTATGATACTGTAAACCCTGGATTAGGAAGGGGACCAGCCAAGAGTCATTCCAACAGCCTGTGCTAGCCAGGGACCCACCTTATCCTGGACAAGTTTGCCAGGGTGCATTTTTCACCTGTCTGCATTTGTCCTGATATGATTTAGGGATGCATGCCTGCTTGGAACATCATTTTGAAATGAATGGATATTTGAATGCCACATCAAGTGCTTTGTTTACCTAGTAAACAAAATGTGAGTCAAAGCTTCATACGGTTGAAAAGACTTTAAGAATGCAGCCTGTAGTTCTCAAACCCTATTGAGTAATCTTCATGGGATGATTTATTTTGCTCTTTCTCCCCAGAGGTACTGAGCCTCTGTTGGTCTCTTTGAAGTTAATGGGGATCTGCCTTTGGGCTTCTTACTCTAAGAGCAGAACTTCATGGCAACTACCATGAGGAAAATATACAGCTTGTTTATGCCATCAGGTGATGAATTTATTACACCTTGAAAGGTCTCAGTGAGATTGCAGGAGTGTCATCAAATGGTGCTCTTGCCTCCCTCACTATTACTTATTTTATAGGCAGTGGCAGGACCATAGCTTATAATGGAGTGTGCATGAGTAGGCAGGTATTCTAAATCTGCTGATCCCTTAATTTTTCCCAGCAAAAGAATCTGGTATTACTACCACTCCAGAGAAGAAAATAGACTCTTCTGTATTCTCCTCAGCTCAGCAATCTGCAAGCACCTGAGATAAGCGTTTCTCCTTCTGAATAAATGCATTTGAAAATCAAGGCTCTAACTAAAGTTGGCACTTCTGATCCACCCACTGGTAAGAAGCTACTTGCTGAAAAGTAACACCTTTTGTGACATTTTATGTGGGAGTTTGGAAGACTAAAAGCTCATAATAAAGTCTTCAATCTACTTTAATACTGGTTTAATAATCTTTCCAGGCCTAGTTGTGATCTCTGACCTGGAAAAGATTATTTCAATCTTGGGAACTATTGGGGTGGTTGAGAGACTACAATCAGCTACAATTCCTGCTCTGTCAAGGCTCTGCAGGCTTGCTTTGAGCACGGTAAGTCTGCTTTGTGTGACATACCTGTGCTCCAATACAACGTATGTGAAAGCCACTATGAGGAAAGCTTGTGCCCTACATACCTGAGTTAGCCTGGTTGGCTTGCAACTGCCTGAAACTATGTCGTTCATAGGCTTATACACAGAGCCTGTCCCAAAAGTGTGGAAATGCCAGCGATCTTTATTTAAGAACAATTTATTCTTTTGGCAACGGCAGCCAAAAAACCTCTCTCATAGGACCTTAAATCCAATTTTGTAACAGCTGCCCATGGCAGCGCTCCAGGAGACGTAGCAGGTATGTTGTTTTGTTCCCTCGGTGCCAAGCGTAGATAGGAGCAGAAATTGTGGGAGTTTCAGCTGGCATTGCAGGGGCTGGGGGGAAATGCAGAAATGTTGACCTAACTCTAGGAGTATTTGTGTGTGCAGAGTGGTGACTTGGGCAGAACAGGGATTAAATGCCATGCACTCTGTTTCCTTATACATTTTCATTACATAATCTTTGCAATCGCCTATGCCTGATGAAGGGTGCCTGTGCCTGAAAGCTTGCAAATAAAGATTTTTTGGGGGTTTTTTTGGCAAATATCTAGTCGGTTGAATAAAAGATATCACCTCTGCCACAAGTTTGGACTCTGTTTACTTGGCTTTTCTGGGTCAACTTTATTCTGATTCTGAGTAGAATAGTAGGTTTGGTGTCCTCTGGCTGTTCTTCTTGAAGCTGGTGGGTTCCTGGGAACATTTTTGGTTTTGACAATTGTCATTTTCTGGAGGAAAAAACTGCTCCATCCAAAATTTCCCAAATGGCTCTAATTCAGAGATCATTTCATAAACCTGGTACATTTCTTGTACTGAAAGGAATAAAGCTTGTGAGCCATATCCTTGCATGTAAAATCTCTAGAGAGCCTTTTGTCTACATTTTGCATGTACATTTTTCAGCCAAATATAAACATCAGATTTAGAGATGTGGTGATAGATGCATAAGAAATACAGGTAGAAATGCATGGATGCACGTCATTAACTGGGGAATTTTGGATCTATAACTCCCATAACTGGATTATGTTAATGTATATTGTATTTAGCTTTATTTTGTATCCATTACAAAAGCATGCACAGAATACACTCTATGTAATAGAAAGGACTCTTGGGTCAAATTTTCAAACGTTGGGAGTACTTGTGGCTGGAAAAATGTATACTCACTAAAAGATCTCCAGTTGTACCTTTAAAACATACTTATTAGGGACATGCACAAAATGTTATCCAGAGGGCTGAACAAACCGTTAGAAAGTTGGTCTGAATAAAAGAATTAAATTGGATCAGTAGAATGGTTTTTTGGGACCCTTTTGTGTCATGTGTCCCCCCACTACAGCTGAATTGCTCAAACAACAACATGGAAAGCACTTTTTAAATTCATGTGCTTGGGTGTCTATGCTTGGGGTGAAGATGTGAAGGCAGCATCAAGAGCCCATACACAACTTACTGAGAGGCAAAGGAGAATGGGCTCAACTCTGGGTACCATTTTCATTCTCTGTGAGGCAAAAGCTGGTGCCTGGGCAGTTACCTTGGGGTAGATGATGAGGTGGAGGAGGTCAGGCTTTGCTGTTTATAATAAATAATATATGTGGGTTGGGAAGGATCCTCTCCCCCCTCACCCCCCTACTGCTGCATGTCAGCTATTTTTTTTTAAATCTTGTTTTTAAGCCTTCTTCAGAGGCATTGGGTGTGTACTACTGTCAAAGCTGGGGATTTTGACTGGGCTGTGCCAATGCTCCTGCTGGGACTTAAACCCAGAGGTTCCTGGCTGGAGGGTCTTGCCCTCTACTCAGGGTCAGACCGATCACCAGATTTGGGGTCAGGAAGGAGTTTTACTCCATGGTCAGATGGGTACGAGCCTGGGGGTTTTGTCTTCCTCTGTAGTGAGGGGTGTGGACCTCATCCTGCAATCTTTCCAGCATGTATTAACCACCTTTGCAGCAGCAGGATGCTGATTGCCATTGTTCCCCTGTTTTACCTGTGGCAGGCAGCATGTTATATCTGGGGTTTTGTGACAGGGGTGACTGTGTAGTTTTACTAAGAGACTAGACAATGGATTTGTACATGATGATCCTGCCTTGGGCGCAGGGTTGGACTAGATGACCTCTTGGTCTCTTCCAGCCCTACTTCTCTGTGATTCTGTGTCCATGCTGTAAGCCTCTCATGCACTTCCTTGATCCTGAATTTGTCCTTTGGTTTCAGTTAGCCAGAAGGCTCCTCTAGCTATGAATGGAACCAGTGGGCTGTTGCAACTGGGAGGAAGTGCTGGGATTTATGCCCCATAGATAAAGGCTTTCTAGTACCAGAATATTTCTCTATGCTGAGCAGACTTTCAACTTTTGTGACCCTAGGAAAGCCATACTTGTTTGCCACCTGAGGATCTGTTCCTTCAGGTTAAGGCTGCCTAGCATCAGTTGAGAACACAGCAGTTGCCAGTACAGTGGCACATAGGGGCCAACACTTTCAAAACTATTCCATGCTTTCCCTCATTCTTACCTCATCAGTGACTAGATGGTATGGGTGAGCAGAGCAGCTGCAGTTCCCTTTTAAAGGGAAGACTTTTCCTTGACATATCAGTAGGGATAAAATTTGGTTATTTAAATAAATATCCTTTAGACTGATGGTACGAATGCTCAGCTTCTGCAAATGTTTCCATCTCTTGGAAGGATCTGAATGCGTCCTTGAGAGAATCGGGACACCTCTTCAGCTGAGCGCAGTGGACGGATGCAGATGTCATGGGGTCTTTAATTTTCACTCCTTAAATTTATTCTCCTTCCTTCTGATTATCTTCTCCATGGGGTGTCTGCCTTTTACGTTGTGGCAAATGGAGTGCTGGGGGAGATAGACATAATGTTTTATTAGCAGCCTCTGTTTAATGCAACGTTGCTAGTCCTGTGGACTAAATATGTTAATAAATGTAATCCCTCTATGAAGAACTGACAACTAGCACTTGTTTGGAGAGCTGTAAAAGGACATGTATACTATTTGGAAAAGCTTGAAAAACCAAATCTTCTCTCTTTCCTTTCTCTAAGTCTTGACCCAAGGGTCTTTCCTATTTAGTTCCAGGATTTTGCTTTGAAAAAAAAAAAGGGGGGGGGGGGGGGGGGGGGAGAGGGGGCAGTTTTCAGCATGTGTAGAGAGTCTTAGCTAACTGACTGCATGACAAAGTTGAATCTTATACTTTTTATGACAATAATCCTGAGATCAACAGGCTGTGTTACAAGAAATGAGGTAATAATATACTGAGAAGGAAAGCCTGCTGAGTAAGAAAATACAGTATAATTCTAATAGAGGGCCGTGTGTATTTAACAGTAGGGAATACAAGACCAAAAAAACAATTTCAGTCCATTTCTCACACTCCTCTTTGTATCAAATTACCTGAAAATCCAGGCCTATGAACACCTCTCTGTAGGACCAAGGAGAGGTGCCACTCCATCAGTGAATCTAAGAGAGGAGACAAAAGCTTTGTAAAAATAAGCCAAATACAGTCACGTATAGTCATGCTTCCTTTTCCTGTTTATGCAGTATGTGCATCCAGAGAGCCTCGGTGCCTTCCTAAGCAATTGGCTGCACAAGGGAAATCGGTCACCCCAGCGTAGATCTTATGTAAGTTGTCGTGGTGCATTCAGTCCACATTGGCTATTCTGTTCCGACCTTTTAAACAGCTCTCACCCTGCCTGAGGTAGTAGCACTGCTCTGTGGATACCTACATCACAGTTCATCTGCTTGAATAAACTATTGTAAAGCCTGTATGGGAGGAGAGTTGAGCCTTGCATGCCTAAAATTTTTAACGTTTCTATATGATGAACAATGTATCCTATTTGCTCTGGAATTAAATAGTTCTGATCATGGCAGCTACAAGTAGCATATGATGGGTGTAGGCAGAACTAGGCTTGGAGCAACAATTGCATTAGTGAAATTGAAACACTAATGTATTTTCTTGACAGTGCAGTCACCCGTTATTGGATACAGCAATAATGAATGTTGCTGAGAATAATCCAAACGCAACAATACTAGCAATATTTGTGAGCTGACAAGAGTAAGGCATTGCTGCCTACAGTGCCATAATAATCCTCTGTTGTACCCAAGCCCTTGGTACATTCACTGTGCATTCCTCTACATGGGTAATTTGTACATGTATTGTAAAATGATGTGCTTGGAGGCCATGGAACATGCCTTGTCTTGTATGCTGCTTTTGCAGTTAGGGGAGCGAAAAGCACCTGCAATGTGGAGCACCCGAGTGCCTCTTGTGACCATGCTCAAGTGACAAGAGTAAGACCAGACACTTTCATTCCATACAGTGACTTGGATAACTGGGCCAAACTCTACTCCCAGATGTATTACAGAGGAGTAATACCAGTGGGCCTCATGTATACTGGTGCACCTCAAGTGTGTCTTCAATAAGGTAATACAAGTGAGTCAGAACCAGGTTCATTGACTTCATGGGATTTCTACTTCATGCAAATGAGAGCAGAATTTGGGTCACTGGATCAAATATTTACCTGGTATAAATTTAATGCAGATTCACTGAAGTCAATAGAGCTACATTAATTTATAGCAGTGGAGGACCTGGTCTAGTATTTCTTCTGATTTATGTCACAACCCAAAGTTGTGGTTTTTCTTGTTTGTGTGTGCTTCGGCATCGCTAAATCATGTTCCCGCCAAATTGCAGCTCTTTTGCACGGTGGAGTGTTCTGTTGCAATTAAGAACCCGCGTGCAAGAGTTTTTCCCACCAGTTCTGTAGCTTTCTTTGCATAGTGCATTCCTTTTGCATTATAGTGATGCATGATGCAAAGGAGTTCCTGCCATTTGTATTTAGATTCATGCCACATTATTGGCGGGTTCTAAATGTAGGCATACGTGGCGGCTAGCTATTGGCTTGCTAGCCGTACAAAAGGCTTGGGTAGTTTCCGCCCAAGTCGGAGAGAGAGAAAGCACGTGGAGTTCAGGAAAGGAGCGTGAGGATTTCTAAGCACTGCTGATCCCTTCGAACCCAGCTTTTTCCTTAAGAGGGCAAAAGAGGTTTAATTTGTCGAACCCACGGAGCTTCAACAACTCCGGGGGACCTATTTACCGAACCCTCGGAGCCTTAACAACTCCGAGGCACATAACCTCTAGCCTCTCCCCGTCGCCGATCGCAGCCCAGACGTATCCCTGTCCTAAGGACCCAATTGTCGAACCCACGGAGTCTTAACAGCTCCGGGGGACCTGGGAACCGAGTAACCCACGGAGATACAGCTGCTCTGTGAGAACGAATTATTGAACTCGCGGAGCCTGAATCACTCCGGGGTCAAGGAACTGAGTCTATTAGAGAACTCCACCGAGAACTCAAGCGGAGCTGTGCCTGGAAAGCTGACCAGCCTACACCGCGACCACCTGGGGTGTAAGTAAATAATCTTTTCAATCAACCATTACGCCTCCGTGACTGATTCTAGCTCAAGCGTACCATACCGCGCCGCGGTTTTCTCCAACCCCACGTGCCCGGGCTGCTGGCCACAGCCTGTGTGCACAAAGACAGGCCCGGCTCGCACATGGTGACCCAGATGGGATCGGGAGAGAACTCGCACATGGCGACCCAGGCGGGATCGGGAGAGGGCCCGCACAATTTAAAGCAGTGTAAATTTTTGCTTCAAAGCACTGAGGTTCTGACACACACTTGCAGTAGAAACACCTTATTTTGGGAGAAATCCCAGTGAAATGTGTAGTAAAGATATTACTCAATGTGAGTAAGGGGATCAGACTCTCTGGTGGTAAAGGAAAAATCACAATAACTTGCTTTTCTGAGGCTTCCTTTAAACTTGTCTTTGAGGCATCTGGAGGCTTGCAGCTTGCCCTTGCAAGCTCTAATGGGATAAATATTCTCTTAGTAAAGATATCATTTCAGAGCGTTTCCTCCAGGCTTTGGAAATTCCACAGGCCTGACTAAGGTGCGGCAGTGCTACAGATATGTTAGGCTGCAAAGGCGGGTGCTTTAGAGGTTTTCTGTACCGTGAGGTCATCTTGAAGGATTGGTGTATTTCTTTGATGGTTGTCCAAAAATCCCTCGTAGGGTTTCAACTGGTTTAAATCTCAAAGCATTCATTTCTGTGACTACACCAAATTATCAGCAGCAGGTCCAATGTTTCTGTCTCCTATAGCTAATGAGTCTCATGGGAAACAGGGTGGTCATACAGTCAGAATAAGAGGGACGTTTCTTTCTGGTATAAAACGGTTCATCTGGAATTTTGCCCAGTTGCACATTACCATTTATCTGCACTTGGATCCCTAGTTGAGATCGGGACTTTTGGGGGCTTCATGCTATATGTATATAGAATAAGAGAGAGCCCCTGTCCTCAAGATCTTGGGACTTATCTGTATTGGCAAGAGAGTGCATAGTAAGCTACTGCCTAAACTTACAGTGCCTTAAATTTTCCTTAGTGCCCACTCTCAGTACCTTGCCTCATGTGTGGAGTAGTTTATTTCACTTTGAAAGTGGAGTAAATTACTTTGCATTCTGTGTATACTCAAAAGTACTCAAATAGGGAGTGTGTGTGGAATAACTAGTGCACTGTGAATTCCCACTTTGGCTTACTGTGCACTAGTTTCACTGTGTAGACAAGCCTTTACAATCTAAAATTGGCCAGATGGAGGAAGATGGCCGGCATCACAATTAGGTTAAGAACTTGGGAAAGAGAAGAGTTTTCCTAGAATTTAGAGACTACTTACCCAAGTTAAATATTTGCAAATCAGCAGGGCCTGAAAATGTACCTTGGTACATTTAGGGGATGGGTTGAAGCAAACTTGGAGCCACTAGTGGTTGTTTTTGAGGACTCTTGGAGGACAGGTGAGGTTGTAAAAGAACAGAAAAAGGCAGATGTGGTGCTTGCCTTACAAGAAGGCAGGGGCAGGGGTAGCAGGACACAGGGAATTACAGAGCAATCAACTTGACATCAATTCCTAGAAAGCTTTTGTCCAAGCAAATAGACTGTCTGATTATTTGTTCCAAAGATGTGAAACCAAAACAAAGGAATTTACAGATGGTGGGGGGGTGGAGGGGCGGTCCATGTGTTATATCTTGACTTTTTATTAAGGCTTTTAATACTGTCTTGCATACCATTCAGATATGCAAAGTAGGGAAATATAGTCTGGATCAGGGATGCTGAACCTCCTGCCCCTGCTGGTTGGATTCATGCCATGGCTGGGTTCTGTGTAGGATCAGTGTGTGGGGCTACATTGCAGCCCATCCCCACACACCCAGATGCGGCCACAAGCGGCAAGTAATGCTGCCGCTATTTCCCTGTTGCCAAATTTCCAGATCTGTGGGGAGCCCCATAGGCTGAATAACATGGCTCTGCAGGCCAGAGGTTGAGCACCCCATGGTTTAGATCAGTGGTTCTCAACCCTTTTTTGACCAGGACCCATTTGTAAACATTGACAGTCAGTCCCAACACCCTGCTCCCAGGCCCCAGCCCCCCCGTGTGTGGGGAAGAGGGTGCATGTGGGCCAAGGGGGCCCCCCCAGGCAGCCCCTTGTAGGCTGGAACTTGCAAGCCTGCAAGGGAAAAGCCATGGTTTCCGACATTTTTCTGCTTTAAAGGAGAACCCATTTTAAACATCTGTTCATGACCCTTTCATATAATTCTGTGACCCATTTTTGGGTTGTGACCCATGAGTTGAGAAATGCTGGTCTAGATGAAACTACTTGGGTGTGTGCACAACTACGTAGAAAATCACACTCAATGGCTCGCTGTCAACCTGGAAAGATGTATTAAGTGGAGTCCCACAAGGGTATGTTCTGGATCCCATACTAGTCATTTTTTTTCATTAATGAGTACAATGATAGAATACTTAAGTATTCAAATTTTACTTATTTAAATTTACAGGTCATGCTAAACTGGGAGGTGTTACAAGCACTTTGGAAGGCTGGATTAAAGTTCAACATGATCCTGACAAATTGGCTTGAGACAAATAGGGTGCAATTCAGTAAGAACAAGTCTAAACTACTGTGCTTTGCTAGGAACAATTAATGGCACTGCCCTTAGAGTTGCGTTGTCTGGCCCACAGGGCTTGTGAGTGGGTAGGTATTTGGGGACAGTGCTGTCCACTGATAGCCAGGCATGGAGGCCTGTCCCTGGGGACATGTTTGCAGTGGGTGGGGGGTGGCAAGTGACAGCTGTAGTAACCCCCATGCCACCACTACTGCTCATCCCATCAATATGGGGAGTAGGGTAAGTTTGACAACCCTGGACTACACAAAGGTAAAATAGCAAATGACTGGCTATAGCAGTTCTGCAAAATGGATCTGGGGATTATAGTGGATCACAAACTGAGCACGAGTCAACAATGTCATCCTGTTCTGAAAACCAAAAATCATACTGGGCTATGAGTGTAAGAGGCAAGAAGTAATCCTTCACTCAATTTGGTACTAATAAGGCCTCAGCTAGATTACTGAGCAGTTCTGGGCGCTGCATTTTAAGAAAGTTGTGGACCACTTAGTGTGCCCTGAGGGGAGTAATAAAAATGATCATAAGTCTAGAAAATGCAAGCTATGAGTAGAGATTGAAAGATTGGGGTTGTTTAGTAAGGAAGAGAAGACTGATATGATAAGTGTGTTGTAATGTGTAAGACACTATTGGAAAGAAGAAGGTTAATATACTGTCTTCAGTGCCTGTTGGGGATGGAACGAAACATCATGGGCTTAAATTGCAGGGAGGGAAATTTAGGTTTAAATATTAGGAAAAACTTTCCAACTGAAAGGATAGTTAAGCACTGGGATAAATTGGCCAGTGAGACTGTGTTTTAAAGGTTAGACAGACGTCTGTTAAAAATGGTTTAGATACAATTGATTTTGCCTTGGAGCAGGGTGGTAATTAGATGACCTCTTGAGATCCCTTCCAGCCTTATTCTCTCTGATCATATGATTTTGAGAGAGGAGATATCATCCCCTTTTTGCTTATGGAGAACTGAGACACAGGAAGATGAAAGGATTGATTAGAGAGAGGTACTTTTAGGTTCCCCCAACTTAAGCGTTACCCTGCTGGGGCCATTTGGGCATTGTGATTCTTGGAAATTAGGTTAAATACCTTGGTTTCTCAGTCAGTGACAAGAGTTGGGTGCCTCTAAGAGGGAAACTAGAGACCCCAAATGCCAAATGGAGTTCTGCCTAGAGCTATCCATTGGGGAAAAAAGAAATTAGGCACAGCATTGTCTGAACTCTCACCCGTACCCAGAGCATAAGTATAAAGTGTCCTAATGGTCAGCTATGGAAGAGTTTGTTTGGGGAAAACTGCAGTATAACCAGAAGAGTCATAGGCCCAAAAGGAGTGCCAGCAGAGGGGGTTCCTGGGTACTGGCTGTTCATGCTTTTTTTTTTTTTTTTTAAATAATAGACAATCATTACATAGAAGACAGACTATCTTGGAATCAGGGACCCTTGCTGAGTGCACTATTTAGGTTACAGCTATATAAAATATAATTATGTAACATATGGAAATAAAAGTGTATTATCAAATCAACTAATAAAGATATATTAATTTTAACCTTCCTATTGATCAAAAGTTATCAGTGAGAAGCTCTATTTTTCCACCTTAAGGCTGTAAGGTCCAGATTTACAGGTAGCCATCCATGTCTAATCATGGTTCTCTATATATATATTAAAGAGCAAATGACTACATAAGCAATTTCAGTTGACTGAGCAGACAGGCTTATTGCAATGTTTATGTAGTTACATTGGCAAGTTATAGATGAAGATTTTTTTTTTTGTCTCCAAAGTTGATATTTTGACCCCTAGGTAAGCCATCTGGTGAGCTGTAACATGTTGGGGTCCCAGGGGTAGCCATGATGCCCCTAGGGCACCTTCATGTTTTTCTGCCATGCCTTGATAGAAATATAAATAAATAGGGAGGTTGCCCACAGACCTTTGTGTAGCTCTGGTTCCACCAAACCCCCACTAGGATCCCTGGCACCATAGTAGTCCTCACTGGTCCCAGGCTCCTGGCTGGGCCTCTGTACTCTTAGGTCCCTGACTGGGCACCCAGCACCTTAAGGACTAACTGCATGGCTCCAAACCCTTCCCTTTACCACACCCTATGCTTGCAGGTGTTATGATAACATTATTCCTTCTGTGGGGTTTCAGCCTCCTCCCCTTTAATCTAGCTAGACATTCTAGCCTGGGCCTACTGAATTGGACCGGACATTGAGGTTCTAGCCCTTCCATCACCAGGCCCCGGTCTGCTGGGCCTCTGGCCCCTGTCTGGCCGTGCCCTCCTTCACTGCCAGCTCTGGGCTCAATAACTGCTTGAGCCTGCCCCTGAGTCTCCCCATCGAGCCTCATCCCAAACCACTGGTGTAACAAAAACAACATAACAACAAAGTAACAGCCCTCTGTCCCTTTAAGAGGGCAAACCTTGACCTCTAGCATAATGTGCTGCCTAACCAGGGTACCTCTCAAGTTTCCTGAGACTCCCTGTCCCTGTAGACAGCAACCAGTCAGCCCAGCATCCCTGGACAGGGGTCCTTGCCCTGTGGCAGGCAGGAAGATTCCCCTAAGCCAGCTTCAGCCTTTGGTTTATAAGCTCCCAGGACCTTGCCTACATCTAGTCATGTGACTGCCTGAGTTGGCTGCTAATTACCTTGTTAGCCCTGTTGCCTCAGCAATCTGCAGCTGCTTCCTCCTGCTTAGCCTGCAAGAGCTCCTTGGCTGGGCTGCTTTTATCTTGAAGTAACAGGAAGCCCCAGGCACTCTGTTACAGAAGTGCAGTGGCAGAGTTGTTAAGGCACCTTTGTTTGGTTCAAGGTGTGAGCATGAATCTGGATCCTGACTTGTGCTGATGGCTGCACTTAGTTCACCTGGCTGGAAACAGGTACCTGGACTTTGGGGCTGGGGTGTCAAAGGTAGCCAGATGTAATACTAGCCACATGATTCTCTTGCATTTTTGGCTGTAATAGATTAGGTATACCTCAGCTATGCTAAAGAATGGGCTGTTGGTCTCAAGTAGGCTTTTGATATAAACTGTCTTTTTCTTTCAAAAGCAAATCGGGCCTCTTACTTTTGAAGATCTTTGGGTTTATGCTGACAGGGGGTAGAGGAAGGAGCAATACCAGTTACATGCAGTCTTAGAACTTCAGTGAGAAGTAAAACTCCCTATGGAGACCTCTCCTTCAGGTAATTGTAACAGAGAGCTCCCTCTTCCTTTAAGGTGAAAGCAGCCCAGGCAGGGAGCACTGCAGGCTAGGCCTTGCCTTTCCAATATGCATCTCCTTGGTTGTTTGTATGGATCTCAGATTGAACTCACTAATCAGTGAGTTTCTGGTTTACTGGAAGACTGCTTCAAGGAACTGCTGCTGTCACTGCCAACATTAGCTGTTCTAGTCTCTCATCATTTAGCCTCATTCTCATAACTCATGATGAATGAATCGGCTTCTTCCAAGAAGGCATAGAAAAAATTGTAGTGGAGATAGCAAGGGGGGTTGTTTCCTTGTAGGGCCATTAGAGATAAAAATAATCTACTTTTTCTGATGATTCGTCAATGCAGAGAATATTGTTTCACTGCTGAGTTCTTTGTCTATAGTACAAAGGTCAATCAGAAATGAATGCCTCCTATATTCTCGGCCACATATTATTTTAAAAATATGTACGCGTTTTCTGTGAAAGTTTAATCACTGCTGAACATGCAGTTATTTTTCAGTGTAGTCTCTACAGGATAAGGCTGTTAAAGTCCTTGTCCTTGACAAACAGATGGAGACTGTGCAACATCTTGAAAATGTTGCCCTCATAGTCTGTCCTCCATTCTTGGGTCTGCACCAAGGATGGGGCAGCATAGTCCAAACAAATGATGAGATTGCCTCTGTGGTGCATAGGCTTGTCCTGCAGAAGCAGCAGCTCGGACATATCTCTGTCAGGCCCTTTGCACGTGGTATTTCAGTTTCTTTAGGGTCTTGACAGGGTCTGAACCTGAGGTCACTGTAACTCTTTTAGGCAAAAAGATAACAAGAACACTCTCCATGTCCCTAGACGATGCATAAGGGTTGACAGTATGTGTGTGGGGAGGGCAACTCTGTGCCACTGCTGCGATCACCCCTGCTGTTGGCTTCGACCAGGCTGCAGCCCCATGCCCTGGTGTCAGTGCAGAAATCATGCCGCTGCCACCTCTGCTGCTGCTGAGCCCTGGGTCTGCCTGGGCTGCATCCCTGTTCCCCATTGCTGGCGCAGAAATCTGGGAGGGCACATGCCTTCCATCCATGCATTGCTTGTGTTCATGTCCATGGTTTAGGAGGCATTATTTTCTAAATGAACCTCATACTTCAGCTCTGTGGAAAGATAGGTACTCAGTCATTGCTCTAACCCTCTTTCATTTATGTAGTGATCTTTTGTCACTGGGACCTTTTTCTGTGTCTTTAGTTTTAATGACCAAAACATGTACAGCTCCAGACTTCATCATTCCATCCTGTGCAATGTGAAATGGCTCAAGAGAGTATTTCTCAAACTATTCCCATGCTCTGCTCCCTCCCACTGTCCCTGTCCTCTCTCTTACCCTAAACCTAACCCCCCCCCCGCCCCCTCCTCCCTTGCCCCTGGACTTTAGCCTCCAATGACTCATGAACACTCTCCTGTTTAGTGAAATGTGAAGGGCTGGGTAGTCCTAGCTCTTACAGGCTGCAAACAGGTGTCAAACTTGAGAATCTGTGGCGTAAGCAATGACAGGTCTATCAATCTGATTACTAAGGCATTGTCTTGTAAGCTAACATAGTGGGAACTGTCCCATAGATTCTCAGGGTAGAGGCTTGAAACGGGTGTCAAGGGCTCAATCTTTGTCAACTCTATTTGCAGTACCTGAAGTGGGACAAATTTTCTTGTGTAAATTCCCATTGATCTTAAGAGTTGCTACTATCATGGGCTCGGTTTGGCCCATAGAGTTCGCCTGCGTCAGTTCCTAAACCTGTCCAAACCAAATGGCTAATTTACCCTTTCCCTTGCACCAAAGGAACAAACGCACTGAACTTTTGATGTAAAAGCACATTCTTGCATCACAGATTGCTGTAAAACAGGCGAGTTCTACGTGTGGGGATAGCTAGGGGTGGTTTTACGAGCATACTTCTGTTAAAGAACTGCTCTGATCTTGCTTATTCGGTCTTGAAATTAATGTGTAAAGGAGGCCCATCAGCAGCTGAATGGACTATGATTAAGTGGATTATTACTATTACACAGCCCAACAAGTTGCTATTTGTTTCTTATGCTCGAGTGAATTTTGCAGTGCATATGAGTGGAAAGATCTGCACATAGGTTAATGTTAAAAAAAATGTTCCCCCTCCCAAAAACCCCTTGAACTAGCGAAGGATATAAATTTGTGGCATCTGTATACTAGTGAATTGTCAGTGTTTGGAAATGGAGGGTTCACTGGTGATTGCCTATAAACCTGGACTCGATTACTGTGAATATTCAATTTCAAACTAACATTAACCCAGTTACTTGTTTGCTCCTAGTGCTATAAAACAGGAACTGATTTATCAGAGCATCAAGCTGATTAAGGAGAGATTACCTGCTGTAGGGGTTTGTTTAAAACATTTGAGGCTTGTCCTCTGAATTACTTATGCTGTGTCGAATTAATTCCAGTCTTTAAACATTCAATTTGTAGGATTTAAAAAACCTTTAACTCTTTCTTTCTCTTGGTATCAAATATCAAGGAGAGATTATACAACCTTTTGGTCATGTAGTGCTCAGAAATCTCTAATTATCCCTGGAGTTAAAGGAACACCTTTGTGGTAAAGAATGAGAAGGATCAAAACAAAATTTGTGAAGGTTGAACCTATTTTGGGAGAATGAGTGAAGTTGATTGGGAGCTGTCACTTCTCGGGTCATGTTATGGATGGGGAATGTTGGTGGGGGACGTAGAAATGGATGGTAACTTTGTCAGCAGTGACCGTGAGAGGATTGAGTTAAGGATCTGGAGGAAAAGAAGGAAGGAAAGTAGCAGAGTAAGGACCCTGGACTTCAGAAAAGCAGACTTTGACTCCCGGAGGGAACTGATGGGCAGGATTCCCTGGGAGGCCAGTCTGAGGGAGGAAAGGAGTCCAGGAGAGTTGGTTGTATTTTAAAGACCTCTAACTGAGGGCACAAGAACAAACCATCTTGACACATAGGAAGACTAGCAAGTATGGCAGAAAACCAGCTTGACTTAGCAGGGAACTCATCATTGAGCTAAAACACAAAAAGGAAGCTTACATGTAGCGGTAACTTGGACAAATGACTAGGAAGTATAAGAATATTGCTCGGGCATGCAGGGATGAAGTCAGGAAGGCCAAAGCACAATTGGAGTTGCAGCTAGCAAGGGATGTGAAGGGTAACAAGAAGGGTTTCTACAAGTATGTCAGCAACAAGAGGAGGATCAGGGAGAGCGTGGGTCCCTTAGTGAATGGGGGAGGCAACCTAGTGACAGATTATGCAGAAACAGCTGAAGTGCTCAGTGCCTTTTTTTTTTTACCTCAGTCTTCACAGGCAAGATCAGCTCCCAGACTACTGCACCAGGCACCACAGTTTGGGGAGGAGGTGAACAGCCAACAGTGCAGAAAGAACAAGTTAGGGACTATTTTAATAAGTTGAACATGTACAAGTCCATGGGGCTAGATGCAGTGCACCCACGTGTGCTGTGGGAGTTGGCCAATGTGATTGCGGAACCACTGGCCGTTATCTTTGATAACTCATGGCAGTCAGGCAAGGTCCCAGATGAATGGAAAAGGGCAAATATAATGCTCATCTTTAGAAAGGGAAGAAGGAACTACAGACCAGTCCACCTCACCTCAGTCCCTGGAAAAATCATGGAGCAAGACCTCAAGTAATCCATTTCTAAGCATTTGGAGGAGACGGTGGTGATTAGGAGCAGTTGGCATGGATTCATCAAGGGCAAGTCATGCCTGACCAACCTGATTGCCTTCTATAATGAGGTGACTGGCTCTGCGGATGTGGGGGGAGCAGTGGAAATGAGATACCTTGACTTTAGCAAGGTTGTTGGTTGTAGCTGTGTTGGTCTAGAGACTGCGTACCAGAATGAATGCACTCTGAACATCCATCAAAAACAAAAATATCCAATTACCCGAGGGGCAACACTTCTCACAAGACAATCACTCCCCCTCTGATCTCTCAGTTCTAAAATCCTCAAAGGAAACTTTAAAAAACACCTTTTGTAGACGAGACTTATGAACTTCACTTCGTAAATCTATTGGATACAAAAAATCATGTACTTAATGTATCATAAATCCAATGTCTATATTATAACCTGCCTGACATCCAATTCACCAGGTACCTGCCTGAAGCTTACCATTTGCATTCCATCACACATTTTCCCCTGCCTCCCCCCAGCTCCATACCTATCTCTACCCATTGTCTTCCAAACTTCCACCTATTTACATTTTCTCAGGCTTCTTGTCACCTTTTTTTAGTCTCTTTTCTACCCTGGAGAACTCGGAACAACAAAAGAGTCTCCCAATGCCTGAAGAAAGGTGCCTGTGCCCAAAAGCTTGCAAAGAACTTTTTTCCAACTATTTAGTTGGTCTAATAAAAGATATCACATCTATCCAAAGAACCTTGCCTGCCTACTGACTTTAGCAAGGCTTTTGATGTGGTCTCCCACAATGTTCTCGCAGGTAAGCTAAGTAAGTATGGGTTGGATGAATCAATTGTAAAGTGGATAGAAAACTGGCTGGATGGTAGTGTGCAAAGGGTAGTAATCAATGGCATGAGGTCTAGTTGGCAGCCAGTATCAAGTGGAGTGCCCCAGAAGTCAGTCCTGGGGCTGGTTTTGTTCAGTATCTTCATCAGTGGCCGAGAAGATGGGATGGAGTTACACTCTCAGCAAGTTTGCAGATGACATCAAGCTAGGGGGAGTAGTAGATATAACCTAGACAATTTGGAGAATTGGATCAAAAGAAATCTCATGAAGTTTAGCAAGGACAAGTGCAAAGTCCTGCACTTTATTATAAGCATCGGTTACTTGCTCTGTTCATTTTTTAGGACTTTCTTTAGGAAAAATTGCAGTCAGTGAGATTTAAGCAAATGCTTAAGTACTTTGCTGAAGGATGTTAATCTCTGAAGAAGGACCTTTGTTTGAGGGGTGTGACCAAAAAAGCTTGTGTTTATGCAGCACCTAGCACAATGAGTCTAGGTCAAAGCTTATTTCCACTACCACAATACCGGGAGTTACCTCCGGTGTCCTTTTAGTCTGGGTTTTTTTTTTTTTTTTTTTTACTGTTTTGGACCCACTTTGGAATAGGAGTCTGCAGAAGACCAACACACAGCTGCACAGACCACTGAGTATGGAGAATATAGGAAACTGCTACCTGCTAATTCTATACCAGCTTGAAGGTAGGTTCATAAACAAAGGAAAGGTGAGGAAAAATTATAGTGCTGATGGGAATGGCAATGCTTTTGGCATGTGATGACTGAGGGGCAAGGCACTAGTTTCGGAAGCAAGAGTAAACTGAGAAAGTGGTGAGGGGAATGCAAAAATGTGGCAGCATCTTAGAGAAAAATGCCTTTTGTCTAGAGTGAGTGGCTAGTATTTATGGAAGTGAGTTTCCATTGAGCAAAGGACAAGGGCATGGAGACCTCTGTGTAATGTTACCATTGCTATTACCCATTGTGGTGCCTAACTTGTGTCTGTGGGTGGTGCTATCTGCAAGAAGCAAGCATGGTTCCATATCCTGGCTGAAAGGGCCTGACATGCCCTATGGCCATGAAATACTTCTGGAGAAGTTGCCAGCTCAGAGTCTCTCTGATCCTTTATTTACAGATTGGTTTGATCTGCACCTAAGTCATCCATTATGCTCTGGAGTGTGGGGGCTGATCTGTGTAGCATGATATGTCTGGTATGGTAAGCAACATAGATGGGTATTATCTGAGTGGTACCTACCACTGCCCATATCTCCTGGGCAAAGTCTGGAGAGCTCCTTTATTTCTTCTGTATTACTCAAATCTAGGCAGCTGCATCTTAGCTCTGTAGCATTTCCATCGGGTTGTTGTTGAACTTGATTGTGTAAAGTAGTAGATTGAGTGTGTCTCTCTTCTTTTTCTCTCTGGCCTGTTTGCTCGTTGCTTGCATAAGGATGTACATGTGGTGGCATACAGTGGCAGATTCCCAGTCTCGTGAATGCAGAGTAGACTTTATGTATTACCAGCATGTAACTTTGGTCAGCTTTGGAAGCTTCTTTGCTGCGTATCTCAGAACCTAATTAAGGCCATGCATAGCTGAAACAAGAGGCGTGTGTGCACAACACTTTAAAGTGGGTTAAATGCTTTTGCACTGCTTTAATGGTGTCAGTGTTTAAATGTCTCGGTGGCGTATTGCACATTAATTTCAGCTGCTGTAGGAAATTTGGCAGTGTAATGCGCCTTAAGTGACTTGGGGTGCAGCAAACTAAAACTCCTTCGAGGAGTTTTAGTTTGCTGCCCTTACTGCCATGGAGCAAAGCACCAGGCTCCATACAGCTGCACGGCTCTGCAGGAAGTCCTGCAGGCAGCCTGGCAGCAGCCTGGGAAGGCAGGCTCTGCCCAAGCCCAGGCACCGCTCCGCCTGCTGGCAGCTTGCCCTTCCCTCTCCATCGGAGAGGCAGGTAAGTCAACGGGGTGTGTGCATGACACGGGGGTTTAATCAGTCCTAAATTGAAGCAGTGTTTTTTTTTTTTTAAACCCACCACTTCAATTTAGGGCCCCTGTTTTGTCTACACGCCCTATGTCTTGTAGCATTTGTAGCTCAAAATCTGATGCAGTATTTCTTTCTCCCACTTTCTGTTCTCAGATAAGAATCTCTTCATTGTACCAATACATAAAACAAGTGAATAAGGCTGAATTATAGTGATGTAGGCTAGCCAGGAAAACATTTGGACAGGAGCCAGTTGAACTGTACTATAGAGCAAATACAAATCCCAGTCCAGGGATAATAACTGTCTTCTGTGCATTTGTCAGGCACACTGCACATACTGCTGTTTCTCCCATAATTACATTACTATACAAAACAGTGATTAAGTGATGATAAGGTTATGACTGAAGAAAACAAAAGGCTTTAAACCCATTGGATACTGATAGTGCTGCCCAGTGCTGAGACTGGCACTGAAGCACAAATGATGTAAGATGGTCATCACATGCAATAGGCCTAACACGATGAGGTCAGGATGGTGTCTGCACTAAACCTCTTTAGTGCTGGCTCTACAAGAAGATCTGTTGCTATGGACCCTGCTGGCCAAATGCAGTCTCATCTGTAGCATAAGTATCTAGAGAAACAGGGTTTCTAGTGGAGATACTGACACGGTGTTTATGATGTGGTGCTAGTATATCTTCTTGAATAGACAGCTGTTTTCATGATGGTGAAGCCTAGAGATCCCATCAGTGACCGGGATCACAGTGAGCTAAGCATTCTACAGATCCCTCATGAGACTCACTCTTTACCTTGAAGAGTTTTCAATCTAAGAAGACAAGACAGACAAAAGGTGGAAGGGGAAACCAGTATGAAATGGCATAATGAAGGTCACCTAGCGGATCAGTGGCAGAGCCTCCAGTGCCCAGCGTCTAGCTTCTGGATCCTGCTCCCCTGTGCAATGTTTGTCGAGCTCTCTCCCACCTGTTATGTGAGCTGCGAAAGATGAAGTCCTGATTCTTGCAGCATTTCCAACATGCACTCCACTGAGCGTTGCTTAAACATGAAAGAAATCTAAGGCAAAATACTGGGATTTAGGGGAACTGAAGAGATGCTGATTAGTTGAAAGATGTATCCTTCATATTTGGATTTTTGTCATTTTTTAATACATTACAGAACGTGGTTTGACACAATGATGTTCAGCCAAAACAAAGATGACAACAAAATGGTGCTTAAGCTGACTGAGGAATAACCAGTTAGTGTTTAAAACCCAGCTAATGAAGTGTGTGTATCTAATGTCTGAGTTAATTTTCAGTCATATTTGTTTTAAGCCAGCAGGTCAATATATTTTAATTTATATGTACCATCAAACAATCAAATATAGAAATAAACTGCCTTTTTATTTTTAAAGATGAATTAATTGTGTTTGCAAAAATATACTTAATGTACAGGAATCTTGATTCTGTGGGAGCTCCCTGAACATTCATTTAAATAAGATTTCCATTTGTATTACATTGGAGTTGACAGAGAGGAAAAAATGAACAGCCATCTGCTAATCAGTTTATTTCCCATAATGAAAACAAATCTGCAATCTCACTAATCTAAAGGGCACGGCGAGGTAACTTTGTGAGGAGCCAGTCACTTGCAGTACAGGTTGCTTAAGTTCATTTTGCAAGAAATAACAGTTTGCAAAGTTCTTGAAGAGTGAGATGCAACTGCTGAGTGCTGTGGGCTGGTCCCAATCTTGCTGATGGCAAAAGCTGCTCTTTAAATGATTTCAGTGCATGCTGCACTGGGCCCAAATGCATGAGCAAGGGCTTTTCATTTTCTAGTTTTGAAAGCAGTTAGCTATTACCAGATTTTTGTTTATAGTAAAGTCTCTGTGATCTGGCCTTAAAATAAGAGCTAATCATATTTACACTGCCAGCATTAAGGGGCCTCCGTGGAAACAAACTGGCCTCATGACTGCAGGTGAAATTCCTCAGAGGCTCTCAAAAGAGTTATTTTTGCTACTTTTTAAAAGTTGTTCTATCAATTTTCAGAAGTGTATGCTGAGGCAGAGGCAAATGGTCTAATCTTGTGTCACACTGCACAAGCCTCTAGTTTGAATACCTTGGTCATGATTAATGACCTTCAACCCCTCCTGGAAAATGGCAACCATTTTAAGGCTGTGATGAGGGGCCTGTCCTAGTTTACCTGCAGCCCCACAACCTCAAAAGAGGTCTCCCAAGCAATGGGCTACCTAATCCCTCACTGAGGCACCAGGCTTTGCAGTTGACCCAGATTCCAGTGTGCTCCCTTATCAATACAGGGCATATATCATCATTGGATAAAATAAGATAGATTATTACATCTGAGACTCATTCACCTTCACCTCTACCAGCTTTATATATGTCATCATCTCCTTACAGTGCTTCTCTGCTGTCTACATTGGATCAACAGGGCAACTCTGATGCAAAGGAACGAGGGGACGTTGATCTGACAAAAGCCTTTGGCAGGAGACTTTAAATTGCCTGGACTTTCCTGACCTCAGAATAGCTGTTTTTATCCAGTAAAACTTTGAAAGCCAACTTGAACGCAAAATTGAGGAAAAGAAATCATCCACGCGCTGGTTTGTGGTAAGGATTGTCTAAATAGAGGCTATAGTTTCTTATCCTGTTACTTGGATTACTTCTTGTGACTCCTTTTGGTCCCTATGGCTGCGTCCAGTTGTGTGTGGATGTTTGGTTCCCCAGGGATAACTAGTGGTGGCGCACATTGTGCCGCCGCTTGTTGTCCTTTGGGGAACGCCTGCGCCACATGCGCAGTGGCGTGAGGTATGTTACCTCGGGGGCAGTAGGGGAGGCTGGGGCCAGCACAGAGCTGGCCCCAGGAGCCTTACCTGGGAGCCTCCCAGGGCTTCAGCAGCTGCGATCCTGCCACACAAAGCCTGGCTGGCAGTGGAGTGCAGCTCCAGCTTTGTGTGGCGTATGCTGCCACCGCTTGTGCCATTCCACTTTTCCCCCCATATGGTTTTATTTATTTATTTTTTTGACCCCTGGATATCCCTCAGAAAAGCCCTCTACCCTGCTCCCTTGCAGCGTGGAGAACAACGGGAGGTGTGGTATGTGGTGCCGCATACGTGTCTGGTGCCGCATACTGCACAACCACGCTAGTCTGGACGCAGCCTATGGGTTTATTACTTGTTTGCTTCTCTCAGCACTGCCCCTTTCCCCCTTCCTTTCTCTCCCTTCCTTCCTTGTCTTGTATATTCAAATCACTCTATTTAGTGTCCTGCTCTGTGGATGCCATTTCATAGCATCTGATGAAGTGAGATCTTTCTTGGGAAAGCTTATGCATCTTTGATTCAGTTAGTCTATGAAGTGCATCTCTACCCTGCCTAGTGCACAGTAGTTGCAGAGCTGGGCACTGTCGGGGGCGGTGAAATGTCATCTCTTCATAGTTTAGAGTTGCAATCAAATGCCAACAGGTATGGGTAACAGGCAGGTATGTAGGCTCTCGGAGGTATAACTGGTCAGGTCTGTGCCGGGGCAGCAGCCAGAGCTGGACTGCTAGTGGTGGTGTGGCAACCAGGAGAGCAGCTCCTGGGAAGCAGACCCCACAGTTATATTACTGTAGGCTCTTTAAATGTGTCAATCTTCTGGTAGGGAAGGGACCAGGGAATTTTATCAGTCATGGGACTGTATTCTGGAAACTGTGCCTCAGCTCAATTTTGAGAAGATGAGGTACAGGGTAAGATTTTGGAGAGAAATTCTCTTTCTGGTGGCCTGTCAGGAGTCCTAGGAAATAGCCAGGAAAGAAGAGCCTTTCACAGTTCTGGTTGCTAAAAACTATGGAGGCCTTTGGTAATTGGGCCCAAGTGCTTTGTGCTGCTTTACTCTTGCTTTAATTTTTGTGTGTGTGTGTGTGTGTGTGTGTGCATGCACATGTGTATGAAATCTAAAGATAGAAAAATGTAGTTTGGGCTCTACTCCCTTGATGTCCCTAGCTTAGGGGACCCCTTGGTAATGGTGGACAACAATATTTTAGGCTGGTTCCATTTTTGAGCCTTATTTTTCTTTTCTGTTTAGCAGAATTAGAGAAGACCTTTGAGAGGCAGAGCTGTCAAAGGGTGAAGACAGTGGGCCAGCACCACGGTCTGCATTAGGGCCTGTTTCTGCATGTCTTCTCTCTTTCTGCCTTGTCTGCTTTGCAGATGATTCAGGGCAGGACGGTCTCTCCCTAACATGCTTGTACAGAGACCGACTCAGTGCAGCATTAATTTTTATTGGGGTCTTTAGGTGTTTCTGTAATACAAGTAATATTACTTGGCCTTAAAATGTTTCTGATAACTGTATGGATAGAGTAGATTTTCTTCTTTAAATCTGAAGCTATTAATGACATGATTTAAAAATTCCATCTGGCTAGAAACTGTTCCCTTTGCTTCTCTGGAAAACATGTGGTTTTTTTTTGCCATCTCTAAATTTACAATGACATGATCACACCCTTAAAGACTTGTCCATACGGGGCTGTAAGAGCAAACAGGTTAAAAGTCATAAATAAGTCATCCTCACTAATGACTCTATCCCAGTTGGTGAAGTTGGTCTTGAAAGGTTTCCACATTAATACTCTGAAGGCTGAAACTTTCATTACCGCATTCTGGCATGTAGTGCTGACATTCCCTTGCCAACTTGCTGATGCTAGGAAAACTTCCAAGCCCAAAGCTCTGGTGTGTAAAATATTACTTGCCAGCATGATGGTACAGGGATCCACTTTCCTTGCCAGCCCATTGGAGCAGAGATTTGTTTTCAATCGGAGTTAAGTCCTACAAATATTGCACTTGGGTTCCCCCCTGCTACTGCAAAATATGCAGTGAACAGTTACAGTTGTAAGCTTGCTCACTGCTGTCAGCATTCATCTCAGGCAAAATCAAGTGTGGGGAATCGGGCCAGTTCTTCCCAGATGGGGCAGTCCATAGGGTGTGGCTGAGATCCTGAAAGACAACTACAAAGCTAATCTGAATCACTGCTTGCAAGTCCAGCCTCAGTCCGTGATCAGCTTGCTGGCATGGCTGGGTCTAGAGCAGATGGGAGGGAGTGTAGGCCCAGGATCTCGCACTCATTGTATGGAGGGAAGACTGGCAGCTTGAAGGGAAATAGGATCACATGCAATTCAGTTTATTAAGTCTTGGGTGCAGATGTTATGCATTACTGTAGTTTAATTACATATAGGACTTTGCTACACATGAAACTTTCTGCACCGAACATAAATCACAGTGTACGGTTTTCTGCACATAACACTTTATACTACGATTGTGGTGTGCTAGAGTATTCTTTGGTAGAAGACATAAAGCCTCATGGATGAATTGTTGCCCAGTTCTTTTTCACGTTCAGCTGCCACTGGTAGAAATCAAGTCTGGGATGGTGGTGATACAGTAACTCGTATGAAGAACTACTTGCTGATGGGCCTCTAAGCCCAACTGTTATCTTGTGTAGTTTAGCAGCCCAAGAACCTGGCATTTTACTTTGTTTGAAGGGGAGAAATAATCAGTATCTGTATTTGGGTTTGATAGCTCAACTCCACCTCCACGTCTTTGTAGAATCTTCTTGAAGATCTGCAGTTTAGCAACACGAGACCAAATTTCGAGGGCTCAGCAGCTGCCATGGTGACACGTGACCAGATGTTCAAAGCACTTGGCATCCAACGTGCTGAGCTCCTTGGAAAATCTGGCCCTTAGTGTCAGGCCTTGGTTATCCAGGTCAGCCAAACTCCTCTCACTCAACAAGCTGTATTATGGAATTGGAGAGTGCCTCAGATGAAACCTCTGTCCATTCTTCTATGGTTGTATTTTTCTATCACTAAGGCTATGAAGGAGCATTAAAGGGTTAAACACTTTGCCCTCACATTGTCAAGCTGGAAGCTTCCTGTGGTACCTCTGAGGAGGTAAGGAGACTTACTTTTTGCTGAATTGGAGAACACAGGGGTGCTTTCGCAGACACTTGCTTAAGGAAAATTCATAGCTAAGCAGAAACCTGAAGGCTTTGGAGAATAATTTTACAAGCAACAGCTTTTGAGCATCAAGCCTCAGAGAAACTGCTGAGTCTATGGAAGGTATTTGGGATTTATTAGAAATGTTGCTAGGAAGATGGTAGTGCATAGCCTATTTTTATACATGACTTCCCTTTTGGTTACTTTGGAGATTTACATGCCCTGATCAGTGACATGACATAACCCTAAAATCATGGAGCATTTAACTGTGGATGTTGGTGAAGAAGAGCGTGTCAGACATTTATTGCTGCCTCCTAATCATCAGTAGGTAATTTCCCCTATCATTCTGTAACACCAGCAGGGCAATGTTCCTCAATCGCAGAAAATGCCAGTTGTACATCTTGGAG
The DNA here is from genome assembly GCF_000455745.1 of Alligator sinensis. NCBI lineage: Eukaryota > Metazoa > Chordata > Crocodylia > Alligatoridae > Alligator > Alligator sinensis. Next base: position 3,037,440 of record NW_005841891.1, read on the forward strand.
AGCTTAGGATGATTCTGCATGGGAGAAGACGGTCCATATTATTTACTTAGCAATGGAGAAATAGAATATTCTATGTAATTCTAATAGGTTTTTACAGGTACTATTGATGTAACTTGAAAGTCTCCACTCTTATGATTTCTGTCAGTGATCCTTGAAGCAATCACTCTTAAAAAGAAGGCCAGTAATCCATTTAATTATTGAAAGATGTAGTTTGTCCAGTTTTTGGACAGTTTTTAGGACAGATTCTGATGCAAACCTAAAATATTTAGCTATATATCCCTTCTCTCTAGTGGAATGCCACATCCAAATAGCTCCTGACCTTCAGGAAAGTTTGAGTTTAGTTGATCTGAACTTTTGAATTGCGGCGGGTAGCTAGTATTTAGCCTGTCCTCCCTCAGGTTTTTAATCTGCCAATTAAACACGTTATCTTGTCTGGCATCACTCTTATATTCAGCCAGTGGGCTCTCAAGGAATAAGGGGGCACGTGCAAAGATCCATTCAACCAACAACCTCTGCCTCCTAAGTGGTACAGCAGTTCTGCCAAGTGATTCACTTGGAATCTGTGCATAAGCTTGCATCGCTGCTAGCTTGACCGTGGGGTATGGCAACACTGCTGGCTCTTACAGCTCAATGCATCTTCCTCATACTTGAGTTTACAGTGAATTTTTGCAGTGTTTTTCAGCGATTCTCATCAATGTTTAGAACAGTCTGGTGGGTGAAACTTGGAGGTCTTTTGAATTGTAGCTCTGAGAGGTTTCATTGCCACACCAATTAAGATTCAGTAATATATTAGATAGTAAAATGGAACCTTGTGAGGAGAAGACTATCAGTTTAATGTGCATGCAGTAATTACCTATTTTGGGGTGACATTTAATAGACTGAAGTTCATTGCTGCTCTCTTAAGCCTTTTGTATAGGGATTGCTGGGAAAGAATGTGCACTTAACATTTTGGGATCTGACAAAAGAGGAGAAAATTATACCCCTCGGCTATATCCTTTTGATCTTGTATTTTTACCAAGGTGAAAATGAGGTGTACGCCAGACATAAGATACAGAGTATATTTGAGATCTTTACCTAGATTGTTTTGATAATTCCTCTTTGTGTTCATTCTGTGTTTGGATGTTATTAAGAGTAATAATACTAATCCTTGTAATTCTGATTGCAGAAGCATTTACAGAAGTATTTATTTCATACTGAAGGTTTTCTTTTTCTTTTGGCCGGGGGGGGGCACCTACTTCCCTCCTTTTCTGAGCCTTTTTTGATTAATTAAATGGTAAAGTTATGGTTTTGCAGCAGCTGGCAAGTCAGTTCAGTGGTTGTTGCTCACTGGAAGTAGAGCTGAAACATTCCATATACATTAAATCCCATTATGTACCTGGCTTAAAAATTAATTTGTAGGCAAATTAAAGGATTTGGACTATCTCCAATTTCTGTTACCATTTTGTACAATAAAAATATCAACCTAATAGTATCCACTGGTTAAAGTCAGAGTAATTAGCATAATGGGAGCTTGACTCTCCTAATTTATACTAGGATAAAATGAGTAGCTTGGATTTTATTTTTATTTTTGACTCAACCCCCCCACCTCCTTTCTCTCCCTTTGATGTAGAGGTCACTCTAACAGTAATAAGCTTAGCCTCCGGGTACCCCATGAGGTAGGAAATGCTATTGCCAATGGGGGGCTGGGGGTACTGGGATGCAGATAAATTTTAATCCCTAGATCCATAGAAAAACTTGGATGCTTCCAAGACAAAGGCTACAGCTAGACAAAGCTTTGACTGCAATGATCTAGTTGGGGCTGGTCCTGCTTTGAGCCAGGGAGTTGGACTAGATGACCTCCTGAGGTCCCTTCTAACCCTTGTTTTCTATGATATAGTACTTAAGACGTGGGTGGCTGGTCCCCTTGTAAGGAATCCTGAAGTAAGATGCTACACTCTCTCCATTAGCTTTTGAGCGTGTCTACTGCCCATTGTGGGACTTCGGCATTGCTCCACGGAGCTTCTGGATTCACATAAGGCTGGGGCAGGAGCTAGGCACTCGGTTGTTTAGATCCAGTCAGCCTTGGAAGGCAAAGGTGCCTTGGGAACCATCATGTTAATAAGGGACCCACCTAGCCATTTTACACCTCTCCAAGAGTAGGTTGCCTCTGAGCAGGAGGTTTTGGGTCACTGGTTTGAATCAGAAGTCCATGTGAGTTCTGTGAGAAGTGCCTAAGTCCTTGTTGGCATCTGGCTGTGAATGGCTTGTGCAAGCAAGTGGTAGAGCCAGGGATGGGACTTGCATTTCCTGAACATCATGAGCCCCTTATTCCAGGAGTCCATACTCTCACTGAAGTAAGTGTAGTTACACTGAAGCCAGTGAGAGGAGATGTGGAGAAGCAAGTTTCTTCTACCCAAACAGGGATTTAAAGGGGGAGAAAAAAAGCAGCTTTTGTGAGTTGCATTGTATCTTGAATGCTGAGAGCCCTCCCACAGTGCAGGCAGCTCACACCAGCCTGTAGAATAAGAAAGCTCTTTCTGATTAAATATAAATAATAAAGCATCAGGAATAAAAGAGGAAAATGCAACTTGTATTTGCAATAACAAGGCTCGAAAAGGACAATTTACAGGAAGCTTCAACACAGTCTAGGAACAAGTAACAGCAACACAAAGTTTTTGCAGGTGCTTTTTATATTGCCTTGTGTTGATGGAGAGAAGGGTAGGATTTTATTTCTGTATACAAAACCAATAGTGTATCCTGGGGTGCAGTGAGGAGGAACAAAGTGACATGGCTTGTCTCATCTGTTCAAACTATCCAAGAATATGTATATTTGGAGGAAAACATGCTGCTGAAAATAAGCCTAATGTAAATCTTGATCTGGAATAAAAAGGGCAGATCATCAGCTAATCTAAATCATGGAAGTCAATAGAGTTATACTGATTTACTGTAGCTGAGGTCTGACCTACATACTTTTTGATGGCTGTGCTTCAATTCTTAGGATGTACCAGGCTTTGCCAACCTGTGGCAAGCTGCCACAAGTGGCATGACCAGCCTTTGTGTGCGGAATCAGATTGGGGAAGGGGCAGGGAACACAGTGGCAGATAAGGTAGAGTGGAGAGCAGCAGATCGGGAAGGGAACATAGTGCAGGGAGCAGAAAACAGAACAGCAGATCAGGGAGGGAGCAAAAAGTGGATTAGGCAGGAGAAAGGGATTGTAATGGCATTCCAGGAGGCTGTGAAGTCTAATTTGTGGCACACCTGCCAAAAAGGTTGTCCCCCATTAGGATATACAATCCTAATCCAATTAGGGCCACATTCACTAGTATAATTGATGTAGCTCAGATGAAGTCAGTGGAGACTATTTTTCATCTGTATTGTGTAACCTAAACTTGTGTTGTCTCCTGCAGTGTTTCTTATGACTGAGTCCAACTAGTGAATCATGGTACTGAAGTGAAGGGCCAAATCCTTGGCTGGCACAAATAGCATGTGCCTACCGAAGTCAGGGGAAGCCTGAAAGAGCTATTAAAAGTGACAACAAATTGCAAATAAGAGCTTTACCTGTGCTTTTTGGAATAGTAAATCCTGCCTCTGAGCAGGGTTTGAACTGCGTGACCTGGAGGCCCCTACCAACTCTATGAATAACACAAATATATGTGCCCTCAATGCTCTCCCAAAAAAGTTGCACCACATTCTGTGAACTTGGAGAGGGCAAGCAGAGATGACAATTAAAGAGCATGACTGGGCTGAACAAGAGTTGCTTCCAATTTAGCTGAAATGGGCAAAAATAAAGCTCATCTTTAATAGCTCATCCTTACTTCATTTTAGCAGGTTTCTGTTAAGCAAGCAGTGTCTGGTCCCTGGGCAGACTACTGTACTGGTGATGGAAGATCAAATGTTTCCCCACCCACCCCCACCTAGTAAAGAACTTGGTCATTAAAACATTTCTCCGGAGTGGCTTGTTCCTGTCAGAAATCGAAGGTCATAAAGGAAGAAGTCAGAGTTTATTTACTTCCACCCTGCTGCTCTAATTAAAGGGTCAGAGGCAGCCAAAGACTGTGAGCTCCATTTAGTTCTCTCAGTATGGCCCTACAACTTATTCTGAAGTGGGGGTATAGCCACATCCTTCTGATAGTGTTCAAAGACTTTGAAAGATCAGCAGTACTCTTGGTTTTTTATCCGTTTCACTCAGGAAGGAGCTGGTCACAATTAAATTACATTAATTAATTTAAATGTCAACTACAAGCCTGATTTTTCTCTTAAAAAAAAAAAAAAAAAAAGGAAGGGATGATGATGATATGTAGTCCAGAAAGTACTCTGAATTTCCTGCCTAGTCATGCTTTAACATTAACCCCCTCCCCACCACCTCCCTGGGGTGAACTTCCTTGTGACTTATCTAAAGAAATATGTTAGCAGGAAAACAAATTATTTGAAATGTGCATTACTTACCACAGCAACTAGAATTAACACCAGATCCTATTCCACCTATTATGCATATAAGTGGACCTCGGTGTGATCCTATTCCATTCTGTTCACGTCTCAGTAGTTCTATTGATACAGAAGGTGGGCAAGTCCTCCTCCTCCTTCTCCTCACTGCTTTTTTCTGACTTGGTCTTAAAGGTCAGATGATGGCATGGTACAAAAGTAGATGCATTAATGCATTTTCAGGGACTTGAACAGGGTGGAGTAGAATCTCACTTTGGTGCCTATGTCCACGTAGATGCCCAGGAGGTGCTATAGAATCTGGCCCTAAGCTATTTGTTTTGGAGGATGAATGGGATACAGTGCCCAGAAAGTAGCAATTTGAAGATATTGGGCCAGTTCCCATCATGTTCAGCTTCCTTTGTATTGCTCAATTGGTGAAAGGGGCCCCAAAGGAAGCTTGGTGGAGCTGCTGGTGATGACTCTTTCAATGGAACAGTTAGCACACAGCTGGTGTAAAGTCAGTGAAGCTGTCTCTGTGCATAATGATGCCTATCAAGAATAGGAAGGGACATTTAAGGGAAGAATGGGCAGGAACAGAGTGCATTATGGAATAATGGTCCTGGTTGTCAAGACAAGTGAGTAGAAGGTCCTTAGGTTGCTTTAACATGTACTACTTAGCCTTCTGCCAGCATCAGAAACTCCCTTTCCTCAGCTTTACTGAACTCCCTTCCAGCAAAGTGTAGGGTCAAGTCAATATGCAAATAGTGTAATTTTTCACACAATTCTGTGTGCATGTGTGGGCAAGATATGGATATGGTAGGGAATAAATTATAACTTAATTTATAAATATATGGGCAATGGTAACAGCTCCAGTAGTTATATTAGAAAATGTAAACATGTTTTGTGCCCTGAAACCTAAGGACATAAGGCAACCTCAAACTGACAGCAGTCAGGAAAAATACCAGCACTTATTCTATTGACAAGTTTATTCCACAATGGCCCATATTTTTAGTGGTTCAGTTTGACAATTTTGGCCATCTTGCTGCTGTTCTTATAGTTTCATAGTTGGTAGAGTCAGAAGAGACCTTGACAGATCATCAAGTCTGACCCCCTGCCATGGTAGGAAAGAGCACTGGGGTCAAACGACCCCAGCAAGGTGTTCATCCAGCCTCCTCTTAAAGACCCCCAGGGTAGGAGCCAGCACCACTTATCTTGGAAGTTGGTTCCAGATCCTAGCCGCCCTGACTGTGAAGTAGTGCCTCCTGATATCTAGTCTGAATCTACCCTCTGCCAGCTTGTGACCATTATTTCTAGTCACTCCTGGTAGTGCTCGGGGGAACAGGGACTCCCCCAATGCCTCCTGGTCTACTTTGACTAGTTTCTAACAGGCCACTAGATTCCCCGCCCCCCAGCCTTCTCTTGTGGAGGCTGAACAGGTTCAGGTCTTAGCCTCTCCTTGTAGGGCCTGCCCTGCTGCCCCCGATCATGCGGGTGGCCCTCCTCTGGACCTTCTCAGTGCTGTCCACATCCCTCCTGAAGTGCGGCGCCCAGAACTGGATGCAGTACTCCAACTGCGGCCTGACCAGTGTCGCATAGAGGGGGAGGATCACCTCCTTCGACCCGCTTGAGATGCATCTGCGGATGCATGACAAGGTACAGTTGGGCTTCCTGACCGCGTCCCCATGCTGTCGGCCCATGTTCATTTTGGCGTCACTAATGACTCCAAGATCCTTTTCTGTCTCTGCACTGACAGGAAGGGAGTTCCCCAGCCTGTAGGTATGCTGCTGGTTCTTCCTCCCCAGGTGCAGCACCTTGCACTTGTCAGTGTTGAAACCCATCCTGTTCTCATCCGCCCACCCCTGTAACCTGTCTAGGTCCAATTGCAGCCTATTCCTCCCTTCTAGCGTGCCCACATCCCCCCACATCTTAGTGTCATCAGCAAATTTGAATAGGGTGCTTTTTACCCCCACGTCCAAGTCACTGATGAAGATGTTGAACAGCGCGGGTCCGAGGACCGAGCCCTGGGGGACCCCACTGCCCACATCCCTCCAGGTCGAAAATGACCTGTCCACGACCGCTCTCTGGGTGCAGCCCTCCAGCCAGTTAGCAACCCATTTGACTGTGTAGGTGTCGATGCCACAGTCCCCTAGTTTTTTAATGAGAATGGGGTGAGAGACAGTGTCGAAGGCCTTCCTAAAGTCCAGAAAGACTACGTCCACTGCTACCCCTGAGTCTAAGGATTTTGTGACCTGGCCGTAGAAGGCCACCAGGTTGGTCTGACAGGACCTGCCTCTAATGAACCCGTTTTGATTGCCCCTGAGCATAAACTCCCCTGCTGGCCCCTCGCAGACATGCGCCAGGATAATTCTTTCAAAAAGCTTACCCAGGACCGAGGTAAGACTAACTGGCCTATAGTTCCCTGGGTCCTCCTTCCTCCCTTTTTTGAAAATGGGAACCACATTGGCCCTTTTCCAGTCCTCTGGCACCACACCAGATCACCACGAGTGCTTGTAATGCTGTGCCAGGGGTCCCGCAATGACCTCTGCTAATTCCCTCAGCAGTCTAGGGTGGAGGTTGTCAGGACCTGCTGATTTAAATACGTCCAGTCCCTCCAGAAGTTCCCTTACTAGATCCTCACTGACCCTAGGCCTGGGTGCGCCTCCCCCGGGGCCTGAGTGGGTCCCAGCGGACGGGCTGATCTGGTCCCTGTTGAGGGAAATGGAGGCAAAGAAATTATTAAATAGGTTAGCCTTGTCGTCTGGTGCGACAACCATATTTCCTAGCGTGTCTTGCAGAGGCCTCACATTACTGGGTACCTTCTTTTTGCCCCCTATGTATTTAAAAAAGGACTTCTTGTTGTCTTTAATCTGGGTAGCTAGTCCCAGATCCATCTCTGCCTTTGCCTTCCTGACCTCCCCCCTGCAGCCCCGAGCAACCGAGGTATAGTCTTCCCTGGTGATGGCCCCTCCCTTCCATTCTGGTCCTCTGCATAGGAGTGTATTTCATTCAAAACAAGTGACAGTTAAGGAACCAAATCAAGTTTGTGATGCTTAGTCTTGGATTCAAAGCATTAGGCTATAATTACTGTGTTAATATAGAAGCCTGCTGAAAAGGATCTTTGAGTCTAGGATGAAGGACTGACAACACGGGACATATCTGCAAACCATGTGATTCTGTTAACTTCAGTGGAGCTGTCGGTGAATCCTATGAAACCATGTTCGCTCCTTATTAGAGTTGCACTGGTCAGAGCACTTTGATGCAGCATAGGATTGCCAGTTGTTACAAAAGTAGAGAGCAAAGTAAAAATGCGAATGAGGTGATCACGTGTGCTCAGCAGTTGCTAGCTGTGCAGTAAACACGCTTGTGTGCAGGCTTCATTCTAGTGGGGGAAAAAGTTTGTACACATAGGGCAGGTTAAGATTTTGGTGCTAATAAGCACCTGATTCTGTTAAATGAGATTTTAGTAAGTGACTGACGTTGAATAGTGGAGTTGAGAATAGTTGATTATCTCAGCTGTTTGCTTGTAAATGAAAAGGTTTTATTTTTGGCAGAAAGTTTGAAAATGAAGAAAGTTAGAATGAAGAGGTGTACCTTGGGGACACCATAAACAATATAAACCAGAGAGCACTAAACTTATATTGTTGTGTGTTGTTTTTTTTTTTTTTTTTTTTTTTAATCCCATGATTTTTGGGAGCTTGACTCCTGCCAGCTCCAAAATGTTACAAGATCATAAGTAAGTCTGTCAGTTTCTGATAGTGGTTGGGATGCTGATCTATGTCTATTGGCTAATTTGGGGGTTTCAATTTTTTCCTTGTTTTGACTTTTTTTTCCCCTTTTTTTCCCAAATATCTAGAATAATACCTAGAGCTGTCATGGAGTGCAACTCCAAATCCCATTGCTTAAATTAAAGCCAGTTCTGAAGAGCAGAAGCACAACAACATTGCACCATAAAAAGGTTTGGTATCTTTTACTCCTTCATCGATCCATAGATGTAGGGTCGGAGGGAACCTGAGCAGATCATCAAGTCCAACCCCCTGCCCTGGGCTAATGAATACTGGGCTAATATGACCCCCACTAAGTTAAGCTGATATGACCCCAGCTAGGTAGTAGTCAAGCCTCCTTTTAAAGACCCCTAAGGTAGGAACCAGCCCCACTACCCTTGGAAGCTGGTTCCAGATCCTAGCCACCCTGACTGTGAAGTAACGCCTCCTGATGTCTAGCCTGAACCTACTCTCAATCAGCTGCTATTCCTTGTTACTCCAGGAGGTGCTCAGGGAAACAGGGTCTCACCCATTCCCCTCTGGTCCCCCCTGGTAAGTTTATAGATGGCCATTAAATCCCCTCTCAGCCTTCTCTTGTGAAGGCTGAACAGGTTCAGGTCCCATAGCTTCTCCCTGTAGGGTTTGCCCTGCTGTCCCTGGATCATGCGAGTGGCTCTCCTCTGGACCCTCTCAATGCTGTCTGTCCCCATCCCTCCTGAAGTGTGGTGCCCAGCTCTGGACGCAGTACTTCAACGGCAGCCTGGCCAGTGTCACATAGAGGAGGAGGATCACCTCCTTGGATCTGCTAATGATGCATCTGTGGATGCATGACAAGGTGCGGTTGGCCTTCCTGACTGCGTCCTCACATTGGTGGCCCATGCTCATTTTAGAATCAGTAATGACTCCAAGATCTCTCTCTGCCTCTGTGTTTTCAAGAAGGGAGTTCCCCAGCCTATAGCTTTGCTGCTGGTTCTTCCTGCCCAAGAGTAGTACTCTGCACTTGTCTGTATTGAATCCCATCCTGTTCACATTTGCCCACCCCTGTAACCTGTCCAGGTCCAGTTGTATCCTGGCCCTCTCTTCTAGCGTGCCCACCTCACCCTAAATCTTGGTGTTGTCAGTGAATTTGAACAGGCTGCTTTTCACCTCCTCGTCCATGTCGCTGATGAAGATATTGAACAGTGTGGGCCCGAGGACTGAGCCCTGGGGGGCTCCACTGCCCACATCGCTCCAGGTTGAAAATGACCCGTCCACCACCACTCTCTGGGTGAGACCCCCTATCCAATTGTGACCCATCTGACTGTGTAGGCATCAATGCCACAGTCACCTAGCTTTTCAATGAGAATGGGGTTGGAGACAGTGTCGAAGCCCTTCCTGAAGTCCAGAAAGACGATGTCCACTGCGACACCTGTGTTCAATGATTTTGTGACCTGATCATAGAAGGCAACCAGGTTGGTCTGACAGGACCTGCCCTTAATGAACCCATGTTGGTTGCCCTTGAGCTTCCTCCCCACTGCTGGTCCCTCCCAGATGTGCTTCTGGATAGTTTTTTCAAAGAGCTTCCTCAGGACTGAAGTAAGACTAACGGACCTAGGCAACTATAGGCCCTCCTTCCTCCCTTTTTTTGAAGATAGGGACCACATTGGCCTTCTTCCAATCTTCTGACACCACACCAGAGCACCACGAGTGCTCATAAAGCCATGCCAGGGGCCCCACGATGACCCCTGCCAATTCCCTCAGTACCCTAGGGTGGAGAGCATCTGGATCTGCTGATTTGAACACTTCCGGACCTAGGCAACTATAGGCCCTCCTTCCTCCCTTTTTTTGAAGATAGGGACCACATTGGCCTTCTTCCAATCTTCTGACACCACACCAGAGCACCACGAGTGCTCATAAAGCCATGCCAGGGGCCCCACGATGACCCCTGCCAATTCCCTCAGTACCCTAGGGTGGAGAGCATCTGGATCTGCTGATTTGAACACTTCCACCCCTTCCAGAAGTTTCCTAACTTGGTCCTCCCTGACCTTAGGCCTGACAGGGTCACTCCTGAGTCCGTCCTGAATCCCAGTGGGGGAGAAGTCCTGGTTCCTGCTCAAAAAAATGGAGGCAAAGAATTTGTTAAAAAGGTCTGCTTTTTCATCTGGTGCAATCACCAGATTGCCAAGCATATCTTGCAGGGACCCCACGTTGCCTGGTGCTGCCTTTTTACTTCCTATGTATTTAAAAATGGACTTTTTGTTGTCCTTGATCCTTGTTGCTAGCCCTAGTTCCTTCTCCGCCTTAGCCTTCCTAACAGCCTCCCCACAGACTCTTGTTGTGGAGGTATAATCCTCTTTGGTGATAGCCCCCTCCTTCCACTGGATGTGCACCCCCTTTTTGGCTGTCAGACGTTCCTGAATGCCTTTGGTGAGGCTTCCAAACTCTAAATCACACACACACAAAAAAGTAGTGTGTGAAATTTGAGCTTGAGGCAGATTTTGAATGAATGAAGTAGAGCCTTGAAAAGATGAGTATATAATGGAAGTGACCTCAATGAGGACCACTAACATTTGGAGTCATGACCACTGATGGTATATGACACATTAAAAATGCTTAGAGCTGGTTTGCTGGGCAACCTTCTATTATACTTTGGAGGAATCATCCTTTTTAGCCAAAATTGCTCAGAGGCAATGAAGATGGCACCATGCACATAAATGGAGCAAAACCAGTATGTATCTAGGTAACCGAGATGCGCACTGCAGATCTTGCCCATTACTTTAATTTGGGAGGAATTTGTAAATGGCTTGGGAAGCCCTCAGACAGCGCTGCTGAGCAATGTACACTTTACATGTGGTGTGGCGAGCTGTACGTTGTTATAACAATCCAGCATATTACAGATGGGTAAAGACACGTTCTCTTCTAAGCAGCCCCTATAAACCTTGTTAAATGCTGATGCTCCGTCCTTTTAATTAAAACAGGCTGGCATTTATGGTCGCATGTAATCAAGAAATGGAAGATTTTATAACCTCTTTTTATCTCATAACATGTGGCAAGGGAAAATATCACTCTGCATTTACTCAAGCACGTCATCTGGAGGAGGGCAAAGTTGGTCCAGTTTTTACATGCGTATAGCTTTTTATCATATGCCTGGTTTGCATGAACCCTTGCATCACCTGGCTGTCTTCACTTTTGAAGTGAGCCTAATCATATGTTGTTAGGTGATGAGTACCAACCTTCCACTGGTCTGTGTATAAAACAACTGTGCATGTATTGTAATGGCATGTTTAGCCGAGTGGTTTTACTCATTGTGTTGTACTTTCGTCACTGGTGGTCGTTTCAGGCTGCTATTAGAGAATGCATTAGCCAGGACGGGAATCATTCTCTTTCCCTTGCTCTTGTCTTCACTCCAGACCTTAGCAGAGGCATGAAAGCCCAAGTCTGCAATGCTTTTATGCACATGATGGTTTGCTATAAGCAGCATTCCCCATGCCAATGCAACCTCTGTTTTAAACTTTTCTTCTCTCCCTAGAATTCAGTGCTGTACGTTATTCACTTATGGTATACGCATTTTTTAAAGCTTTTATGTGCACATTTATGATATTTTCAAGTGAACCACAGTCACTACCTTAATAGTGCCTGAGGCTCAGCATTACTCCCTGGACTCGAGATTTGCAAATTCAAAAATGGATTTGCACTACTTGATCTTCAGGCCAAAAGAGGTTTCAAATGTCATAGAGGTGGCATGTTCAGTCTCTAGGGATGCAGTTGCCCTGTACTGTGTTTGAATTCCCAGTGATGGTTATGAATGAAGGAACAGGTCTGCTCCCTGATTGAACCCAGAATGAAATGTAAATGGGAGGAAAAACCCAGAGTCATTAGAAGCACACCAGATAAAATGTGATGCCAGTGATTTGTAGAGTGTTTTTAATGTATATTGTAGCCATTCAGACTGGGGGATTTGTGTTCCTAGTGGAATAAGAATAAGGCCAGGAAAGCCATGATTCAAAACCTAGAGACTTATTTTCTTTTACTCATGGTGATTCTTATACTGATGCAACTTTATTGACTTTAGTGGTTACTTCTGATTTATGCCTATCCAAACAAAAGGGGAAATACATCCATAGTTCTTTATTTGATCCTAAAATCAGATTTTTAAAATAAATATAACTCCTTAGGGATATGCCAAAGGTAAATACTCCAGACCTCCAATATCAGCTCTGTTTGATTTATTTATTTATGTATGTATTTGTTTTTAAACCATGATGAGCAGACTTTTGTTTGCAGTCATCCTGGGCTGGGATTGCAGAATGCAGTTGGCTGCATGGGATTTCACTGGGTGCTGCTATGTCCAAGAAGCTTTTCATTGTCATGGAGATTATTAAAAGTCCATTTTCCTGCAAAATTATTGGAAAACTTGGAGGTGCACTGGAGAAGCATCCAGAAAAACCTCTTCAGGGTGTCTGCTTTGTGCTAACGCCTGGGGCTACGGTGACACTGTAATTGGGTGTTAGTTCTTTCAGAGCTGGGGCAGGATCTTGTTGAGATTTTTTCCTGAATCCTGAGGTGTTCAGTTCTCCTTTCCTGAGCCCCTGACCAGAGGGGTCTGAAGCCCGATTGGCTTCTCTTCATCTTTTTTGACAGCTCCGTCTTTTGAATTCAGTCAGGGGAAGGGGGGGGGGGGCAGACGGCATGTCCATGTTAAGTGACCTTCAAAAGATTTGTTACTTTTAAATTGAGACTGCCCAGTGTTGCTGCTGCTTGTGAATGTCAAGTTTAGCTTTGCAAGCTGTGGTGGAGGAACTCTCTGGAGCATGTCATATATTTTAAATATAAACTCTAATGCCATTGTGGCTTTCTCTTGTAGAGACTGTAAAGACGCTCTTTCCTCACCAAAATCTTACAAGGACCTAAGGGCTAGGCACTGGTAAATCACAGGAATGGACTAGTTCATCAAGTAGAGAGACCTGGGGAACTTCTACATGTGATGGGGGTGTAGTCGCTTAAATTGAAATGGTGGGTTTTTAATTGCAACGATTAAAAACCCACCATTTCAATTTAGGGAGTTCAGTCACTGTCACTGTGAGGAGCCTGATCTTTTTTTTCTTTCCCCGTGGAGCCTGCCCATGTCTCCCATGGCTGGGAGGCGAGCTGCCGGTGAGCCGGGGGGGGGGGACACCCAGTTCTCCCCTCTGCAGTGGTGGTGCCCCCTGGGGCTGACCAGACAGGGTGCTAGCTGCGCAGGTGCTGCCCCAGCTCGCAGGAAGCACCTGGCTTAATCTAACTGTTCCCCGAGCCTGAGCTGGGGCAGCACCCACCTATTGGCAGCCCCCCCCCCGGGCTGGGGCAGGGGGTGCCACTGCCGCAGAAGGAAGGACAGGGGCTCCTGCAACTTGGGGCTGCTCGGCCTGTTGGCAGTTTGCTCCCTGGCCACGGGAGACGTGGGCAGGCTCTGGCGGGGGAAAAAAAAGATCAAGTTCCTGGCCACTTTTACCTTCTGCCTGCCTCTCCTGCGGTGGGGGAGCTGTCAAAATGATGCAATGTTGCAAATAGCTATTTGCAAACTAAACTGCACTTAGTGTGCAATGTAACAAACTCATTTAAATAAAAAACCCTTTGTGTGTACAGGGTGGCACAGTTAAACCACAAAAACAGCCAGTTCTTGTGATGTGTACACGAGCTCCTGAGTTCTGATCCCAGCCTTTTCATTGTGTGATCCTGAGAGCATCCCTTGCAGCAGATCTCAAGATCTTTGTCATTAGCATGCTAGAGACCCCTGCAGCAGCTTCATCACCTTATTTCTGGGTTTGGTGCCTGAGTAAGGGGGGTGTGCTACTTAGTTGTGCTTCTCAAAGCACTGCAGAAGGGGTACAGATGTACCCATCAAGGCTTTTTTAAAGGATGCAATGCTCTGTGTAAATGTGTGATTATAAATTTATTTTGCTCCTTAGGCTTTAGAAAATCATCCACTGGATAGTTCTGTAAACTTCACAGCAGGTAACTTGATTAACTTAATACATAAACAAAGATGTATTTGGTTATGCCTTATAGGACTCCTGCTCGAACAACTATAAAATCTAACTAAAGAGTTACCTGTTTTGTAGGAATGTATTGTTTTAGATGAGAGGATTTTCGCCTTTACAAATGTAGGATTTTTGCCTTTATTTGCCTTGGAAATTGCATGATTGGTTTTGCTCGGTTCAGGTTTAAATCCTCACTTTTTATACCAAATTAAGAGAAGGTATTTTTAAAATGCAGTCAGAACCTGGGTTGGTGTAACTGATGGGGCTCCAATGGTCATGCTGATTTACATCACCTCATCTGGTCCAAAAATTTCAAATCTGATTCCAAAATGAATAAAAGTCAATAGAGAGCATCTTCCTGCTCCTCAAACCCAAATCTAATTTTCCAAAACAAGGAAATCAGCTGCTGTCCTGGGCATTCAAAACTCATATTAGCTGCTGATGCTTCAGTTCCTGATATTGGCTGTGAGAGCAGTCATTTGGCTGTTCCCTTGGCTAGCAGAGATGAAATGTTGGCTGCTGGCTTGCCTGAAAGGGAAGAGCTATAAAATGAGGAAATAATAAAAAAAAACCAAAACGGTAATTGTCTAAGGGTCACAAAATACTCTAAATAGGAACATATTGGACTCTTTGCTATGTATAAAGCTCTTTGTTAGTGCATTGGCCAGCCATTTTCCTGAGTGTCTCTTGGTTTAACTCTGCAGAGCAAAGGAACAATATATATGGTTTGTGACCTGTTTTTATGTATAAATACTTGGAAATTTTCATGAAAATGTTTATTTGTCTGTTTTCTTCCAGGCCTCTTTGTTAACACTAGAACTCCCTCCTCTTTTATGGAAATTGTCTGACTGATTGACTGGAGACCTAACAGCTCTATTAGTGAGATTATAAGCTCTTTAAAGGTGAAGCCCTTTGTTTTGGTCTGTGGTGGGACAGCAAGCACTCGGCCCAGTGGAGTCCACCTCCAGGACTGGGACTCCTAGAGCATGCCCTAATGCAAACGCTAACTAGTAATAGCCGGGTAGATGCCACTGTATCAAGGAAGTGATGTTGGTAGGGAAGCCTTGCCAAATTGTCTAAAACATTTGAGGCAGCGTTTTCAGGGAATGGGTGCCCAAAGTAGGGCTCTCTCCATCCATATTTGTAGGCAACTACATAACTAGCTTATTTTTCAAAACTGTTGAACCCTCGGTAGATCCCAGTGGCTTCAAGAGGAGGTTGTTGGGTGCTCAATAGAAGTTTTGCATCAGGCAGCTTGCCTGGGCCTTTAGTAGAGGACTTGTAGTAGAGCCTAGCTTTAAGTGCCCATTTTTGAAAATCTTGGCCTTTAACACCCATTTAGCAATTATGGACAAAAAGAAAGTCTCTTTGGGAAGGATTCAACCAACCTCTGCTTTCAGATGGAGATGTAGAAGGCTTGCACTCCTATTCTCTCATGTACAGAAGAATCTTCTAGATGGGGAAGATGAGGCTTGATATTCCTGCCAATTCTAGGTCAGTACTGCAAATAGTGGGATCATCTGCCCCAAAACAGGGGTGATGTACTGTAGGTACACATACAAGTAGGTACATAATGTTCAAAGTCTGAAATCAAGGCTTTTGGATCTAAGTGCCTCTAAGCTGTAGTCGTGGAAAAAACGCACATATTCTGTTCACTATTGTGTGCGCTCAGCCAGCTTGCTGGCTCTGTGGGGTCTGTTTTGTTGTATATGTAGTCAGTGTAATCCTAAGGCAATAGAACTATGAGATAACTTAAAAGCCTTTTCTGTAGTCTAGCCACTGGAGAAAACCCACTCTGGTTTTCCCCACATGAAGCAGTTTGGGTATCATCCTGCGAGAACTGAGGCACTCACTTTTGCAAACATGCACAAAAAAAGGGGTGTTGCAAATTGGAGATGGGCTGAACACACACTCTTAATTAAAAGCACAATTAAGAGAGTGAAGCTGTAGAGGCAAATTGCTGAGTTTGCTGAAATGGCTTCCCCTGAATGAAAGTTGAACTGAAAATATGACTCGCTGTATTTTGCCTGTCAATAAATACATGACTTCAAACTAAGACAGAAGAATAGAATGTGTAGTGCTTTATACTGTGCAGGGAGTTAATAGAAACGACCTTGCAATATACATGGCAACTTGAAGGGATATTGCTGCCCAGTCTCTTAGGCTAGGACAGAAATTACACAGACTAGTATAAGAGATTGGTAACTGGCTCAAATCTGTATCGCAACAGAAATTCAGTGTGCATAAACTGCTTTCAAAATGGCTGAAACCAGTTTAAGATAAGCCTGGATGGATGTAGTATCAGACTAAATTGATTTAGATTAAATTGGTTTATTGAACTTCTGGCTCAGATGCCCTCCAGATTCAAGTCAACTCAGTCCCCTGGCATACCAGGATACTTCACACCTTCCTCACAACCCCTGCCCCCCATCACAGGGTGGGGTGCTAGCCTCGGCCCAAGCTGTCTGCTCCAGCTGAGCAGGGAGGCTTGCTCTAGTGCTCCCCTGGTTTCTGGCCTGAGCCACTGAAGGCATGCGGCTTCATTTCCAGAATCAAAAGTGAATGTCTGTTCACTTGCTTATCAGTTCAGTCTATGCAAGTAAGACTAACCTGCAAAGATTGAATAGATTTTGTCTCAGACTTTTTGACTATCTGTACTTAGCCTTAGTGTCCAAATGTTTTTGTGTTTGTCCAAGTGTTTGGTGGTGCTTTCTCTTTCTGATCTTTTACAAGCTGATCTTCTGTCATTTCGAGATGATAGCAAATGTGAATTCTGGCTGTCCGTCTCTATCTTCCTGCCTGCCTGGAATTGCTGGAGAAGACTTTAAAATTTGGAAACACAAGGACAACCATGGTGGGGCAAAGCAGTTTGAGAGAAACTAAGAAACATTTGGTACTTGGGCTAGCAGCGAAGATTGGCTTTGCTGGTAAGCCATAGGGCTTTGGAGTGTACCTGCCCATGTAAATAATTTAGGTCTGTTTGGAAGGTCTGAGGATGGGTTTTTTTTTTGGACAAATGCAAATCTAAGGATTGCATTGCAGAGAACCCAATTAGTCTGTTATTGGAGCCACAATAGTTTTGCAGTCTTTATGATACTTTGTGTTTACTCCCACCTAGTCACCTCCACCAGTGTGAAATTCTACCAGGTCTGTGGCCTAACAGATGGTCACAACTAATGAAAAGAGCCCTTTTAATTAGTCCGTCTGAAGACATTTATTCACATTGGTGGGCGCTCCCAATAAAGTTGCAATGACCAGGATGTGTGTTACTGGCTTCCAGCAGTTGCCATCTGCTTGGTGGCAGAAACTGGCTATGGGATCACTGTTTGTATTTCCCACTTCACTGAGCCGGAAACAGGTTTAAGGCTTCGGGAAGAGCGGGGAAAAAAGGTCTCCTGGTTACTGCCTACAGCAGTTTGAAAGCTGTGGTATCCATGCTTCCAGAATCAGGATTACAACAGCTTATCCTGCTATCTCTAACAACAGTTTCAGAAAGCAGCTTTAGAAACCATGTTCATTTTCTTTGGCAGCACACTTTTAATATTTGAGAATATCTCAGTTTATTTGCTAAGGCTCTTACACAGACAGTTGGCTTGCTTCTTAATCTGAATGTTTTAAAAAACCCCTCAATCTCTACTTTACTTTAATGACTGCTACAAAAAATAATCTAAAAGGATTAGAAATGCCGTGTGCCATCTCGGTAAAACTGGTCCTAGGAGCTTGCATACTAAAGAAGCCTGCCTGCATATTTAAATAGAATCACTTATTAACAACCTTGAATACAACTGTGCTGCTTTCTAACGCAGTAGAAAATTTGCCTGACTTTCTGCTCCAGAATCATGTTTCATTTTATTTGCTATGAAGTGAGAATTTTTTCCCTTTGCGCATGGGCAAACTAATTTAGGGGGAAAAAAATATACTGCCAGAAAAAAAAATGTTGGAGTAGTGTGGTGCTGGGGAGAGAACAGAAGGCTGCGAACTGACGTACCTGAATACTATTTCTGCTTCTAACTTGAAGACTTTGGACAAGGTATTTTACATTTAAAAGACTAAAAATATCACTTGAAATGAATAGATTTTAGGCTTGGCTCTTAATGAATATTCATAGAGTTCTTTGAGTTCCAAGAAAAGCGCTGGAGAAATGTCATGCCTTCTAGTTATTTAACATGAATTTAGCGAAAATTTTAGTAGGTAGATTGATTTGGCAAATGTAGACAACATTTGAACTTTGTACTAATTCATGCCAACCCCTATATTTCCAGAAAGAAAAT
This sequence comes from Alligator sinensis, assembly GCF_000455745.1. Classification (NCBI taxonomy): domain Eukaryota; kingdom Metazoa; phylum Chordata; order Crocodylia; family Alligatoridae; genus Alligator; species Alligator sinensis. The sequence continues at coordinate 3,055,872 of NW_005841891.1, forward strand.
CTTTGAATGGATGTATTAGTCCTAACGAAGAACTGTTAAGTGGAGGATACAGTGCAAAAATTGGTCTTCTATTTTTTGACTGGAAATTTCAAGCACACGGCATTGTCAGCTGCAGTTTTGCACTGGAAGTTGTCAGTAGCCATTTAAGTAGCTTATTGGCAGGTATAATCGGGACACTGTGATACAAGTGCTTTTTATTGCAGACACCATAAATCAGATTTTCAGCCGGTGAAACATCACTGCAGCACAACAGACTTCAGTGGAGTCATGTCAAATGAGGATCTGGCCCTAAAATGTATAGCAAAAAGTAGTAAAGCTATGAATATTTTTCCTCCTGTTTCAACAAGGGGTGCTGCTTTCAAATTGAATTTGACTGGTTTTTTTCCTAAAGTCCCATGATGAAGCATTCTTACTTAATTCTAGCCAGCGGTGTATGTTAGAAAAAGAGAACAAACTTGAACTACTTCCTTTAACTTAAAAATTCTGTTACTTGAAGTTTTATTATATGCATTGCAAAGTTTTTCTTCAGTTTCACTCAGTCATGTGATCTTATTTCAGTACTCCCAACCCCTAACATTCAAAAGTAGAATCTGGCCCCCCCAAAATCATGAAATTAGGTAAAAATTATAAGACTAATTGAGCCTATTCTTATTTTTCTTCTGTTTTCTGAGCCTGTATTTGCTTCATTTTTAAAAAAGCTTTTCACTGCAGCTGAAATGACCAGGAACATGCTTGTTCTTCTGCAATATCATGTTTCCAGCACTTGGGGCTTAAAAAAACCCCAGTAAAAATCTTGAAATTTGTGATTAAAATTATAAGAGTTGGCAACATTGTTATGTTAGTCAGTTGAAAACACTAGTAGGAACAGTGGCAGCCATCATGAATTACAACACCTGTGTGGATTTCTCCCTGTTATGGTGGCTAAATTATGCTTGTCATTCCCAAATGTGCTATAATCAATTAAAAGATTCCAGCAGCTGTGTGTATGCTTGAACTTTTTGCTTCTGGACTTAAGTGGCGTTAAGCCAGCTGTGAGAGGGGAGCCAATGGAAGGATTCAAAGAGAAGGGTGACATGTTGCTAATCTAGCTAAATGATCTTTGAAACAGCATTCAGAGTAGGTGTGTACTGGTCAGTGTTGCATTTGTTAAATGCAGAGGAAAGGTCATTTCAGTAAATGAGCTGTGATCTATGAATTTTAGCTGAGTGGATTATGTGCCATGTGATAAGAACTGGCAAGATTTATACATAGTCTGTTTATAAAGTTTTAGAAAGAAATACAAATCAAAGATGGCACCGACGGTACTTGCCCGAGTGACTGTCTATAGGGGCATCCAAAGGAATTAATAAAGCAGTTAGAGAGAGTCTGTTGTGGGGAAAAGGATAAAAAATGCTTTTGTTCATGTTGAGCTTGAGCCTATGGCTGGACATCCCAGGGGAGATATCACAGAGATGGGTTTTGATGTTACTTTGGATAGGAGACGCATCTAGAGCAGAGGGGTAGCTCTGTGGGTCACAAGCATAGCAATGGCAATTGACTTTGTGTTTTCGCATGAGTTGGCCTTGATACAAAATATATATAGTGAGAAGAGAAGGGGACCAAGGAGTGAGCTTTGTGGAATTCCAACTAAAATTGAAGGGGGCACGAGGAGGATTCTTTGAAGGCCATATCAGAGCAATTTAGAGATAAAAGGAGAACTAAGAGAATGGAGTCATAGAAACCAGGGAAGGGACAAGATTTAAGAAGAAATGTCAACTCTGAAAACAGCTCTGACAAGTCAGAGGAAGAAGATGTAATACTGTGTTTTTGACCTTCAATGACATTTTTACCTGGAAGGTTTTTCCAATCAAGGCTAGAAGTTCTGCGGTGCCCATATGTCAGGGGGACCCGCCTACTCAAAAATAACCAATAACTCGTTTGTTTGATTGCTTCTCTCTCACAATCCAGGCCAAATTTATTTTGGGGTGGTCTTTGTCTCATTCTTCATGAAAAATGTTAAAGGGCATGGTTTCCTCCTTAAGTGGAACAGGAAGAAACTTTGAAATCTCAAATGTTTTTGTAGTCTGGTAAAACTCGGAGCTGTTCTTCAAACAATAGTGTAGACCATGTACTAATGAGCTTAAAGGATGAAGAAGAGAAAGTAAATGATAGGTTGGTAGTTGGCAAAGCAACTGGGACCAAGGATGGGTTACTTAACTTGGAGAGACTAAAGCATGTTTGTGCTGTGAGGGGTAAGACCTGGAGAAGGGAATGAATAGGCACACGAGAGATCAGGAGATGGGTTGGGATGTAGTGACTCTCCAAGTGGAAGGGACACAGTTGAATGGAGACTAAAGTTTCAGTGGTTGTAACAGGAGGAGGAGGAAATGGTGGAAGGGAATGTAAAGCCAAGGGAACATCATGACATTTTGTTTTTTGGAATAAATAGGTGAGATCCTGTGCAGTGAGAGAGCATGAATCTTCTCCTTCTACCTAGGTGCTCTAGCCATATAAAGGATGATGCTCAATTTGCCTTGAAGATTTGAAGTCAAAAGCATTTTTCAACAGGCTTTGTACCAGGCCCTGATATTGTTATTCTGTCATCTGAAATAACATTCACTGATTTTACAGAGCTTCTAAGATCTATTAGTTACTGCTTTATAGTACTGAAATGGTTAACATTTTTGCTAATGTCTCCATTCTTTTATTACATTTATTGGGCCATATGGGCTCACTGTGGTTTCTCATTTACATGAACATGCTCTGGTTTCCTAAATAATATGCATCACCTCAAGCACTTTCGATTCAAAAGACATGTTAAGTTGGGGTGTGTTTCACAATCGGATTTACTATCAAGTTAAATGACACATAGTAAAAGCCAGCTTGGCCTCCTTTCTAGGACATGTTAACCCCGTACACAGGAGTTCCTGGTGAGGGAGAATGCATTCTTAACTCTGTCTTGATTACCCAGCCCATTTAAATGACAAATTCCTTTATTTTAAAGTACTCTATAATTTTATTGCTGGTGACAGCCAACAACCTGGAGGTTGATGAATTCTGTTTGCCCAGATAGTACACATAGCAAAGGCAGTGATAGTTTAGGTTTTTCTATGCTTCCCCTTAAGTGTTGGATGTGGAGGAGCTATCTTTAAGGTTTCTTGCTACAATTAGTACAGCCAGTCAAGATGTGGGTGGCTGCAGTGTGAGTGTCTGATTACATGGTGATAACAATGCTGGTGGCTGCTTATGTTGCATATAGTAAAACTTCGACCTTAATAGAGGTGCGTTGGTGAGCAACACTGGGGAAACTGTATAAGGATAAATTTAGCAGGAGTAGGGAAGACCTGGAGGTGAAAGGAGTTCACTTTTCTAGCTGGTGTGCATTGGTGGATGTTTGAAGTCTGCAGAATCACTCTGATATATGCCAGCTGAGGCTGACTTTTTATTTCAGTTTCTGGACTGTTTGCTGAGACAGCCTATTACTGTAGGAAGCTATTTGTGATTTGAAATGATATAATGGAGACATAAGCCCCTTGTGTAATTAATTTCAGATAGGCTTCCAAGGAGCCGTTGGTCACTACTAGAGCTGGCAAGAGAATGACAAATCTATTCCATGACAGCTTGCAAGCTTCAGAAATGTGTCGGTCTTCCTATACTGGAACGTAAACCAAGCTTTTCAGAATGGTTCTGCAGAACAGAATGCTGTTGCCGTGTTGGTTTTCAGATGAGGAGTTCAGGTTTTCAATTCAAGCTGTTTTCTCTGGAAGTGAATGGACAGTCTACCTTGGGCCTCAGCAACCTTACAATCAAAAACTTCAATATTAATTATTATTTCCTGTGAAACAGCATTTTTTTTTTTTTTTTAAACTGAAAGCTCTCTCTTCCTTCCAAAAAGTGGACTGGGGCTTGTCTGTAACATTCTGGCCTGAATTTATTCTGTGAACCTAGAGCAATGACCTCTCGATGATTTTGCCACTTTCATGAGATACCTTCATCTGCATCATTTACTATTAATGTGTTTTTTCAAGTGCTTAAAAATTCCACTGGAAGAAATCTCAGCAATACATAAAACACCCAGGGGGAAAGGAAGAGTATGAAAGGAGTGCTGCTAAGAACTAGGGCTGTGCGAAGCTTCGGTTGCTGATTTGATTTGGCAGAGATTCGGCCCGATTTGGCAGCTGAATCTGAATTGAATCAGGAGACCCTTTAATCTCTCCAAATCGAATCAGAACCCTCTGAATTGATTCAGAAAGTTTGGTCGATTCGGACATAGACACAGCTTTAAATGTTTTTTCTACATGCCTCAAGGTACCAGGTGGCTTGTGAACACCAAGATCCGGGGATGGATGGAGCGTCCCACAGGAGCGTTTTGGGGGGGGGGTTCCCCAGTGCACACAGCAGCAGACCCAGAAGTGGACCAGAAGCACTTCCGGGTCTGCCAGGGAGTGTGCAGGGAACCTGCCCCTGGTACCTCGAGGTATGTAGAAAAAACATTTAAAGCTGTGTCTGTGGCCGAGTCGCTGATTCTCCAAATCAACATTGAATCTTCAGATTCGGATTTGGCCAAATCGAATTGGGACGGTGATCTGAATCAGCTAATCAAATCACTGTCCCCGATTCAGGCAGAATCTGTATCCGATTCGAGTACGGCCTGTTTTGCATACCCCTACTAAGACCAGCATAAAAACAATGAAGGTCCATTGAAGAGAAATCTTCTCTCTGAACCAAGATAGATTATCTATATTGCCTTCTCTTGCCTCGGGTGGTTTTTTTTTTTTTTTTTTTTTTTAATGCTAACTTTCTTTGAAGGCGGTGAACATACGAAAATAAGCTAAGAAGTTAATTTCAGCTTTTGCGACTTATACTCACATTTAATCTTTTTTTTTCTGCAGATGTTCTGGGCAGAAAGACAGGCATGCTGGGTTCATGGTGTTCTGCCCACAGAACATTACTAATATGCAGCTGTGCACTTGCATCTGGATGTTTTGGCTGCAAGCGTTTAGCATTCGGGCACATTGCTTTCTCTTTTTTTTTTTTTTTAAACCATAGACAAAGCATGGGATGGAAATAATGCACAATGTGTTCCATGGGCCACAGGCTATACATGTGCATGTGGAGGATGTACTCTGGTGGGTCTCTTCTGTCTGAGTGATCTTTTACTTGTCTCGTCCAATATTGCATAGGGACACCTTAGGTTCATTAGGGGGAAATGGAATAAGACCAGAGATTTTTCTATGTGCCTTGTCTAGGCTATGGAGCAATGGCTGACCACATTGCTCAGAAACCTGATAATGATGTGCTAAAGTTACGGCTGAAATATTAAATCGGAATCTAATGGGAACAGGCTGTTAAAGAAATGCTGTTTCTCTCTGTGCAGTGATGCAAATGGCATATAGGGCAGGTTTCAGCGGGCCAGTGTGTTTATCATCACACGCTTTGTGAATGTAATCAGTCTGTCTTCTCCTTTCTTAAGCTGTTCCCCCCCGCCTCACTCCTCTGTTTTCCTGCCTTACTTGTTCTGCATTCTGAGATGTCTGAAGCTGCTTGGTTTTCTGGTGCTCTCATAAACTCAGTGCTCCTGTGGCACATTTAATAGAAACAGTAGTTGATCTGTACATGTTAACCCTGTTGAGTAGGTAGAGTTTTGTCACTAGAGCCTGGATTTTGAAGGAGCTGACTGACCGACAGCCCCTTAGCTGGTAGCATGGGGCACTGGCAGCAGTATTTCATCTTGAGGTTTTCTGAACGAATCACTGGTACTTAGAGAAGTGACTCTCTTATCTTTTAGGAGTTGTATTTTGGGCAGAAGATACACCAGCTATTTCTTGTGGGCAGGTAATAAACATCTAAAACCTAGATCTGGATTGGATATCTCACCTTGACAAATTTGATCATTTTCCTTCCTGCTTATAGGACTTCATCCAGCTTCATGGACCTCAGTGGAAAGATGTTAGTAAGAGCAGTCTGGAGCCTTTATGCACAAGAGTGTCTGCTGCTAATAAACTCACTTCTAAACTTTCCTTGACATTGTTACTGTTTATACTTCTGACTACCTGCCCCACTTTCATCTTGGCTGTTGCCAGATTAATCTAAAACGTTTACCAACTCCTATTTACTCCACTTGTAATTTCAGCATCCTGTCTGTTTCCTACCAGGGAAGCATAGCGGTATCCTTAATAGGATCTCTGATTTTCATGGAGTTATCAGCAGTGAAGTCCTTGCTCTTGCATGCAGTTACTATTAGATCATAGGTGTCTGAGGTCACTGGTACTTTTTACTAGTTTAATGTTGCATGCTTTCCTTGAGTCCTGTAAGTGTTAATAATGCAACTAACTCTCTTGAAAATGGCACTGCTTTAAGCTTTTTAAACATGGCCTTGGTGGCAGCTGTCTATAACAACTTCTAGAGCAATGGGCAATTTGGGCATATATACAGCACCATCCTGTGATTTGGCATACAGCTGCATTGTCTAGAGATGCCTCTTGGCTACATTTCCCTGCTTTTCTTTTTCTTTTTTGCCCTCGGAAGAAAGGAGGGAGGCAAGGCATGCGCTATTCCCCATCTTGCCCAGTTCCTATGTACTTACTCTGGGGCAGGGTCTTAATTCTCTTCGACTGTACTCCTCTGGTGTGCATTGTGCAACTTACTTTCTACATTCGAATAAAGGAAAAATGGGACATGAAAAATCTACATGTTCCCCAATCAACCTGAGCAACTGGGGTTACACATACGTCGATGTCAAGAATATTATTAAACGTGTGCTTGGCACAGTGCCATATTTTGTTCGGTCCATTACAATCTTAGTTTGACCTCCTTCATGCCAATACTGACCGAATGGCGTTCAGGTGGAAAAGGTAGAAGTGCCGGGGGTCATTGAAAGGAAACTCTTGTTCGTTTCCTTGTACCCGAAGTTTGATTACAGTTCGCTTTGTTTAGCGAGAGCTGCACTGAGAGCTGCGAAGAGCGTTGTGCTGGGTTAGGCTGCTATTTTGCTCCTTTTGCTGCCTGGGGAGACTTTTTAGTAAACAAAAAAAGACAAACACTTTTGAGAAAATCTGAGTAGGTGACTTGTGATCTGTCAATATTATGGCAATATTTCCTTAACAAATTTGTTTAATGAAGTCCTAAAGCTGTCAAAGCTTTGAGTTAGGGTTGTGTGAATCCAACTGCTTATGAAGATGATTCAAGTAAGTGTGATGGGCTAGCTGGTAATGATTTGGCCCAGGGGTTTTGAAAGGGTAAAAGATGATTGGAGGGCCTGGGATTCCCTTTCGTCACCAATCAGGCCCTGGAGACTCACCCTCCATGTCCCCTGATTGGCCCCTTGGGTCACCTGGAGGGGGATAAAAGGGGCAGTGCAGCTGGCTCAGAGGAGTCCAGCGAGGGACCATGAGGAAGGAGTTTCAAAGAGCTGGCAAGAGCTGAGCTGAGCTGGCGGGGTGGGAGCACTTGCCCCAGAAGCACCTGAAGGAGTGGGACCTGCAGGCAGCATTTGGACCTTCAGCAGCTGGCAGGAGAGGCTCCCCACTGTGCTCCAGGATCCCCTACGAGAGGCTGTGGCCAGCAGGAGAGGCTCCCCAGCTCCATAAGAAGCTGAGCAGTGACCTGAGAAGTTCCCAGCCCTGTTTCCAGCTCCTCCAGCAAGAGGTCAGGAAGCTTGATGTGAGGCAGGGACTCCTGGAAGGTCAAAATCTCTAGCAGCTTGGAGTAGTGCAAGCACTGGTGTCTGTGTGGTAGGGTTTCTGCCTACCATGTGGGAGATCTGAGTTCAAGATCCAGCTGGGGTGAGTGATGTGACAGGGAGGAATTTTTGTTGCAGTGGAAAGGGGTCATTGTGTTTTCCTCCTTTCTCCCCCTCCAGGTACCTAGGCCCTATATTTCTCGTTATTTGACATTTTGTATTTTGTGCCTTTTATATTTTGCCAACCAGTATTGTTTGTTCTGCTGTTTGTGTTTTATATTTTGTTAACCCTGTTTTTTGTCAACTGGATGAATGTGTATGATTGTAAATGTCTAACCTTTATTGAATCCCGTCCCCCTCGGGGCGTTGTAGTGTCCCCTATACCCCCTAGTTTATACATGTTATGTTCCCACTGCTGTTTTTCTCATTAAAAGGTATATGGTTAAGTCCCCATTGGTGATCTGGCTCTGCTCTATAGGGGAAGGAAGGTCCCTACACCTCCCACAGTGCTCGTGCACCTGCTCTGATCCCTTTACTTGGAGAGGGGGTACGTCTTGGAGTACCACTTGGGTTACATTGCAATCCATCAGCCACCGAGATTCTGGTACAGTAACTACGAGGCTGCCTCCTCAGTCTGTTGGCTCTCAGGATGGTGTTAAGCAAAGGGCTGCTCTCAGCTGTGGTAAATTGCTTTGCATGTTCCTATGCCTTTTGGAACATGTGTGTTTCACACTTGGTTTAGTACTATTAATTGGGGTGAATATTAAGCCACACCAACCAGTCCTGAGTTATACTTAATTCTCTTTGTAATGCCAGTGCAGTAGTTTTATCGAGTTTATAAAGAGAGGCCCTGAAGGTACTGTTCAGATGCAACTTTAATGTTAGCTGAATGTCTGGAGTTTGATTTCAAAGGCAGCCCTTAGATTTTGGTTTGGTTTAGACCGGGGTGGCCCTGGGGGATAGATTCGACCTGTGAAAATGTTTTCCCCAGCCCACAGGGTTTCTAGAGGGGATGGGAATTTGGGGGTGTGGCCACTGAATTCCCAGCTTTTGAGCCCCACCGGGGATGGGTGCTGTTCATGTGGGGTGGGATAAGTGCAGGATGCATTAACCCCTGCTGGATCCAGCTCGTGAGGATTAATTTGGGCTGAATCTAGCCTGGGGTCAGATGATTTTGATACCCCTCGTTTAGACTATGCAAAAATGATGGTGAACTATTCTTGTGAGCTTTTTGGCCTTAGTCTTAGATCCCTTGAGATTCCTATCACCTCTGAGTTGAGAGATCAGCTCTTCCACAAAATTTCCACCATTATAGGAAATATCCGAATAAGATAATATTCAAAAATAGTTCTGTTTTCAGGTTTTGGGTCAGAGTGTGTGGATCCAGTGGTTTGAATCCAGCCTGCATCACTCCAAGTTTGTAGGAGAGTAGTTTGAATCTGAGGTTTCAGTTTTTGGATTATCCCTACGTAAGGGAAATGCTTTCTGCTACTTTACAGGTTGTCAGTTACCATATATGTGGCTTTTGTACAGGACTAGTCTCCAATGATACAGTTTTGCATTTGCGGGATTATTATTTTGCACAGGCTCAGGATTAGATGAGCTTTATTTGGTTAAAGGGATTTGATTCTTGGCAGAAAAGGCAGAGTAACCAAAATCCAACTCCATCAGCTTTTTATGGGACAAAATATTGCAACCCAGTCTGTGAATAATTTGGGACTTTGGAATACTATGCCCTTTTTTAGACAAAGACATTTTAAGAAAAAGACTGGAACAGCCTTTTAGTTTGTTATTAATGTAGCAAGGATTAAATTCTGCTTGACCCTCGAAGTCTGAAAACAGTTTTACATGCGTTAGTAACATCCAGATTGGATTAGAGTAATTCCTTGTTTGTAGCGTTGCCAGCCTCATCATTCAGAAACTACAGCTTCAGAACACGGCAGCAAGAATGATCTCTGGCACCACAGAAATGAACATATTAAACAATCCAGACGTTTCTTCAGTGGCCCGGCTTTAACAAAATTGGCTTGAACATCTGTCTTCTGTCTTACTATGTCTTTAATGATCAGGTCCTTAATTGTTTGACTGAATTTTTGTGCAATCACAAATCCAGCCATTTATGAGTTAATGCTGGACTCCTGGCAGTGAAAAGTAATATCTACTGCATCCAGTATAATCAATTTACACAAAGTGCTTTTTCAGTAACACGCCTTTGGCCTTTGCTATGAGATTTTTCTATAGGAGTTAAATCAGCATCTTGCTTGTTGAGCTGAACCAGCATGTCTTTTCCTTTAAGGAGTCTATCACAGAGTCTAGAATGGGATACTTGAGCTGTTTGGGGTATTGTTTTAAGATGATATGATATTGTCTTCTGTGAAGCTTTTGAAGGCATTTGATAGGTAAGAGCCTGACGCAAGGAGAGGGCATGTTCTTGTGTTTCTTAATTTGGTAGATCTTACACTGCACTTAAGGACAAAATATTATACTTGGTTCTATTCTGTTTGTGACCTTTAATTTATACTTCAGTTTAGTATATGTTTAAGCATACATCATCAGTTAAGTCCATGCTTACATGCTTTCATGTATAAGTTGCTCTCCTGAACCAGGGTCTTAGTTTTTAAACTAAGATTTAGAATCACAGAATTGGAAAGGACCTCAAGGGTCATCTAGCCCAGTGGTTCTCAACATTTCTTATACCAGGACCCATTTGTAAATATTGATGGCCAGTCCTAACCCAGTGCCCCTCACTCCTGACCTGCTACCACCAGCCCCCAGCCCCTCCAGTGGTTGGGGGAGGGGAATTGGGGGGTGGGGAGGGTTGGGCCAAGCAGCTCCTTGCAGGCAGGAACTCTGACAGCTTGCAAGGGAAATGCTATAGCCTCCCACATTTTTTTCCTTTAAATGATAATCCATTTTTAAAGTTTGTTCGCAACCCTTTCATATATTCTTGTGACCCACTTTTGGGTCGAAAAATGCCAATCTAGTCCAAGCCCCTGCATGAATAGAGGAAAAAGTATTTTCTCTCATTTGTGGACAACACCTATCAAAATGGGATCATCACCCTGATTAGGGATATCTGGGTGCTAACTTTGTCGCCTGCTTCTCTTTGTTGTAGGTCAGGATGGAATGTGGAGAATTTTTGAGTTTATCTATAAAACTGATTCTGGAGTGAGATGCAATGAAAGATGGAAAATCAAAAGAGTGTACCCGGGAACACTCAGGGGTGTGCCCTGTCTGCCAGTGGAAGGGATGGTGGTCAGGCAGGGTGCTGAGAGGGGCCTGCCACCTGGGAGCAGTTCTTTCTTCTCTCTATAGAGCTAGGCTGAGACCACACGCTTAACAATTTACAAATTTATTGCTACAATAAATACATATAAATAAGGAACACTAAATATTTACACTAAAATTAGTATGTGACACCACATACAATAACCTGCAATCAACATGTTGTACCATTTTGAAGGACTGCAGAAACATAACTCGGGTGATTCACAGCATATATAACATTTAACCTGTCTGCACAAAGTAAGTAGTAACACTTTAGAACAGGTAAGTCAAGGCATTAACACAATAAACATATATGAGCATAGCTTCGATAACCTAGGTAAGTTGAGGTAGGAATACCATAGACATACAAAGACAATACAGGTACGTTCCGATAATAGGCAATAAACATCTATAGGCAATGAAAACCCACAAACCTACATAAACTCCCTTAAGGAGTACCCATAACTATATTAACCTCTCCAATACAAAATGACAACCATCACACAATATGGGGTGCACTCAGCACCTCAGGGGGTGTTCCCTGGAGCCCCTCCCCTTTAGGGCGCTGGGATGGGGATATGCCCCATCCCACAGTGGAGGAGGGCAGTGGAGGCAGACCTTCCTCTCCCAAGCCCACCTCCCTTGTGGGGCCCGCTTCCCCAGCAACTCATGCTCCAGCTCTGAAGCAGCCAAGGCTCATCCCTTGGTGGCCAGTCCCACAAGGGCCTTCTTCTGGTGGCGCCTCTGGCTCCTCTTGATGGCCTGGTGGCCTGCACTGGGCATCCAGGGCGCTCCCATGGGAGCCGAGCCCTTACAGGCTCCGGTTCCCCAGCCTCACGCTGGGAGTCCTTCCCTGTCCTGGGCCCTGCTCTGGGCACCAGGGCTTTTTTAGTTTAATGCGGAGCCACACTGTGGGGCCCCGGTTACTCAGCCTAGAGCTGCTCCCAGGGCCAGCTCCCTGTGCACTGACTTGTGCACCGTGTGGGGCTCGAGCTGCTCCCAGGGCTGACTCTGTGTGCCAGTCTGCACACCGGGTGGGCTCAAACAGCCTTGAGCTGCTCCCAAGGCTGGCTCTCCACGTGCTGATCCACGAACCACCATGGCTCAGGCGGGGTCCTGAGGACGGTTGTCTCTGGAGCACCTCTCTCCTTGCTGTTCCTCACCACGTCTCTTCCTCCAGTGTGCCAAGTACACTCTCCTTTTATACGCTTCAGGGGCCCCACCCCTGAAGCTCTCTGGACCTGGATGGGCGCAGTCTCGAACCAGGCCTGGACTGCTCCTTGCCTCCTCTCTTTGGGGAAAGGGCAAAGCCTTGCTTTCTCTGGCTTGCTTCTGCTTGGCAGGTGGGTTCCACCAATCAGAACTGCAGACTCTCGAGCCCAGGACTCATCCAGAGCTCAAGAGGTAAGTGTGCTACAAGTGGAACGTGGCAGAGTATGCTTCTTGTGCTGCAGATAAGTTAGACCCCACTGTGCTTTAGGTAGTCCAAGCCTAAGACCATTCCTTCCTTATCTGTTTTTAGAGAGATGACATCAGTATGTGAGACGGTGGAACTGCGGTTCTAGGCAACTTGACCTTCGTGTAGCTTTTCAGATGTTCCGTATTCATAGTTTTGTCTGACGTACAATAAAAGACCAGTGGGCCACAGAGATATGGCCCATCTGTCGGGTGAGATTTGGCCCATCTGTCACTGTTTTTGAGCCCTTGTATCCCTAACTTAAGGGTGTCAAATGCAGGCTGAGTAGGCAGGCTGAATGAGAGAACATGGGGCTGCTTGTGGACCAGACAACCCATCTTTGAATCCAGTCTGTGGGGCTCCTTGCCCCAGTTACAGGAGCCGTTGCATCAGGACCAGCAACCAGGTGGCTACCCCCATTACTGTTCAAGCTATGCTGTCAACTGCTGCTGTTTTTAAGCCACCAGCAGAGAGTGAAAACACTAAATTTGGTAGGGGTGTTTGCCCCCTGGGTGCTGGCTGTGTGGGCACAGCAGTTCTAGCAGCTGTGAAGACAGGACTGAGTGGCAGCGGTGTTAATTCATTCACTGCTGGCAGCTGTGGCCAGAAGCCCTATGGACTGGATGACTGACGGGATCAGGCCAGCCAGATCCAGCCCATGGGCTGTATGTTTGACACCCCTGCCCTAGTTTGATTTTTGGATGAAGAGGACACAACCCAGGTGTTTTCAATGCATGGACTTTTATTTCAGTTGACTCAGGATGACTGCTGTATAGTGTTGGGCATTAGGAAGCACAGCTATTGGGGTTCTTCAAGGCATAGTTTATTCCTAGGTCTAAAAATTCTATAACTGTAATGAAATTTGAGGAGCATGGTGCTTTAGCTGTGCTACTTCTACTGATGTTGTTTCTGCAAGTCATTAGCAAGGAGAACAAAACCCAGAAATATTCCTGCCTTATGTAATTGCCCCAGATTTGTTTCATCTGCCTAGCTTGTTTTCATCCAAACTGATTAAGGTAGTTATGAAATTGTTCCATGTCTTTTCTGTACATGAAACAGAGTAAATCAACTTATTTTTGTGTCAGGTTGTTTGCCTGGGGGTGATTTTACCCTCTCCTAATGCAACAGCGATGTTCACAGATGCTTTGAAATTTGTGTGTAAAAGACTCAAGCCTATACTCCCTTCAACAAATTTATCTAAAACAGGGAGTAATATGGTGCTCTTAATTTAACAGGATTGGGTGGTAATAAAGAGAAGGGGCCAGAATTTTTTTCAAGGATGGGAGGCGAACACTGCTAGTCACACATGGAGTTTTGTTAGGAATCTATCGGCGATGGGGAGAGGCTAGAGGCTGATCAGACCTCTGTTGCCTGCTTGAAACGCACTGGGTCCGTAAGGATCCGCAGCGCTTAGAGATCTTCACACAGCGTGAAGTCTTCTCCTCCCGGTGTTCGTGGAGTCCTCCAACTTGGGCGGAAACCACTCAAGCCTTTTATACGGCTAGCAAGCCAATCACTAGCCGCCACATGTGAATAATTTAGAACTGGCCAATAATGGGGCTCGAATTAGCATACAAATGGCGGGAACTCTTTGCAACGAGCATCTCTGTGCTGCAACAAAGAAATGAAACCTGCAAAGAAAGCTTCAAATTGGCGGGAAATTCTCCCTTGCACCAGGGTTCTCTTCAGCAGCAGAAAACTCCACCGTGCAAAGAAGCTGAAATTTAGCAGGAACAATTTAGCAGTGCCGAAGCACACAAAAACAAAAATCACACCCTTTGGGTTGTGACAGTTGGCAGTAATCCCTCATGTTTGAGGATGACCACTCTCACGGGTAAAGCTAAGTGTTTTAAATGAGTCTCTTGACGGCTAAGAAGGCCAATTCTGGGGCCTAGAGCTACCAACTCTCTGGCAAACACCACAAGGGGAGTGTTGGACCATGGATTCTTGGTCTTGTTTCCTTTTCCTTCTGTTTCTGCTGTTTTTTCTGCCTCCAGGGCGAGATGGTTTTCCTCAAAGAAAGATGCACCTTTTCACAAGGTGTTGCCAGGTAGCCCTGTCCCAGGTTAATTTTTCCCAATTTGTGGTGTCAATGCCACACTTCTTAATGTTCACCTTTAGCATATTCTTGAAGCATTTCCTCTGGTCCCCATGTGTCCTTTGTCCTTGGCTGAGTTGGGAGTATAGTAGTTGTTTTGGTAAATGTGCATCAGGCATGCTCACAGTGCCCTGTCCACTGCAGCTGATGGTGAATAAATAACACTTCCACACTGGGGGTGTTAGTATCAGTGAGGACACTGGCATTTATGTGACTGTCCTCCCACTTTATGCCGAGGATCATCCAGAGGTAGTGCTGATGAAGGTGTTCCAGGCTTTTCAGGTGGTCTCTGTAGGTCACCCAAGCTTCATAACCACAGAGAAGATTGGGGATTACCATGACATTATATGGTAGAAGCTTTGTTCACATCCTGATGTTGTGATCATTGAACATGCAATGAATAAGCCTTCCAAAGGCAGAGCTTGCACTTCAGATCCTATCCTGCATCTTCTTGTTGATATTTGCCTTCTTTGAGAGCTGCTGAGATATTCGAAGTGTTCAACATTCTCCGGCTCCTGTCTATCAGTGAGGATCTTTGCTTGGGGAGTTGATTGGCCCAGAGCAGGCTGATGAAGCACTTTTGTTTTTCCAATGTTAAGGGTCAGTCCTAGGTACTGGCATGCTTGAGAGAAGTAGTTAAGGGCTGTTTGTAGGTTCTACTCCACATGTGAAATGACAGCACAGTCATCAGCATACTGAAGTTCTGCAATCAAGGCCAAAGTAACAAAGGCAGGAGAGATTGAAAAGGTTCTTGCCCATCCTGTACTTGATGCCAATGCCATGTGGCAGACGGTCACAAATGAGCATCTTGATGACTGCAAGAAAGATAGAAAACAAAATTGGTGCAATCATGCAGCCCTGCTTGACTCCATTTTGAATGGCAGAAGGCTCTGTAGCAGGCCCACTGCATCGAATGGAGGCATTCATCTAGTCATAAAGGAGGCTTAGGATGGTGATAAATTTCCCTGGGCAGCCAAACATTGATATAATCTTCCATAGAACCTCATGGTTAACAGAGTCAAAGTCTTTGGCAAATAGATGAAGGCCATATACAGTTCCTGGTGGCGCAAGCATTTATAGACCTTAGTATATGACACTGTTTGGAGAAAAGGATTTTTTAAAAAGTTGGCATATATCACCAAGTGCAGAACGACTCTCACACACATAAACGCGTTCCTATGAAACCGCAGATTCCAGGAACATCTTGATGAGCTGTTGGCTAGTGCTAAATGATGGTCTCCCTCAGGGGTTTGGTTTTTTCCCAATTCTTTTCAGCATATACACTACCAACATCCTGCCTACAGCATGGTGTAAATTTCTTTTACGCTGATGATATTGCATTAGCCACACACAGTGGCTAATGCAAGGCAACAGAAAAATCCTCAAAAATGATCGGCACACCCTCGAGGACTATTTCTGAACTTGACACTTGAAACCTAATGCAGCCAAGATAGCCATTTCCTTGTTCCACCTTAACAAGTCTCAGGCCAGTAAAATGCTAAATGTACAATTTTGTGGAACTAAAGTAATGCACGAAAAGCCTCCATGTTACCTTGGGGTCACTCTAGATTGAACTCTTAGTTACTGCCACTACCTCAAATTACTGGCAAAAATACAGTGATGATGGTAAACATTATAGAGAAGCTCTCTGGAACTTCCTGGGGATGTGATGCTCCTCCCCTTCATAGATCAACCCAGGCCCTGGTACTCTCTACAGCTGAATACTTTGCTCCCATCTGGTGCCAAAGCCCTCACACCCACATCAGCACACAGGTGAATGCCATCATGCCAAGTAGTAAGTGGTGCTCTAAAATGCATGCCACTTCTGTGGCTGACAGTGTTATTGAATGTCCCTCCCTCCATGGTGAGAAGGGGTTTGGCCATACTTTGAGAGTATGAAAAGATCATGGCTGACCCTGAACTGCTGTTGTATGAAGATATCGCTCACCCACCAAGATGCAGGCCTAAGTCAACGAAACCTTTCTGGTTACACATGCTCCATCATTTCATTGAACAGTCTGGACGCTGAAAGCTGCTGGCCCAAAATTTGGTCTGCAGCAACAGTGTGCAATAAAAATTTGGTCATAGATCTGCCCATCAAGTTTCTGGGTTTCTGCCTGCAATGTAAATATTGGACTGCACTGAACCACATTTGTATGGGACACAGAAGGCGTGCCTATTTATTGAACAAATGGAGCATCAAGGACTCACAGAACTGTTTATATGGTGAAGTACAGTCAATGAGCCACATTGGAAACTCCTGCCCTGAGTTTGCATATCATGGAGGGATTGAAGCAATCTACTTAGCCAGCCCAGATGTCATCAACTGGCTATCAAACCTCAACATACAGCTTTTAATTAACCTCCACCTTCTCATTGCTTGCCCTAGCCATACGAAGGAAGAAAAAGGTGGTGGTGGTCTTGGCATTTTTCCTGGATTTTCTGGGCAGCAAAAATCATGCCCATGGTGCCTCTCGGTGGCTAGGTAGTATGTTGAGTATTCACTAGTAAAAAAGAGTGTATGCGTGATTTGGCTATCACAAAGACTCTGACCTCTGGTGGTGGTGACGGTGGCTGGCAGGTAGTGCTAGAAGTTAGTGGATGATGCACATACCTACCTGGGAAGTCCCTTTGTTCCCTCTGTGTGCTGGGAGGAGAATGCATGGGGGAGCATAGTCCTTCCATAAGCTCCACAAGGTCTAATGCAGCTTCATGCTTTCTCTAATACAGGGTTGTGGCTAATGGCACAATTTAGCTCAAAGCATATAAAACGTAGCTTAAAAAAAGTGCGCATGTGTCTACATATGTTCAGCATTCTAGTCTATAGGTTTCTGTAGCATATTCTTTCAACATGTGATATCTATCACAGTCCGTCAGTAAAAATTCCATTCCCCAAAATGATTTTAAAATATTGCTATAATTCATTTGGGAAATGTACAGAACAATTTCTTTCCTTCTAAGGTTGAAAGGTCCTTATCTAATGTTTCTAACAGTTCATCTGTTAGGTTCTCACTAGCTCAGATTGTGCCTTTTATTTCAAGAGAAATTGCTACAGATTTAATGAAGGGAACATTTTGAAACCAGTTTTCAGGATTCTTTTTCCTAAAGGGATTAAACTGCTAATGTAAATGTTCACAATAAAGCAATACACACACATATGATGAAATTCGAGATCCAATCACTATCTAGCATTCACACGCTCGGAAA
>NW_005841891.1:3073590-3078379 GCF_000455745.1 Alligator sinensis
TGCACCCTTCATGTGCCCCCGCCTTTTCTCTCAATTTGTCACACCATTGGGAACATCGAATAGAAATTTCATTGGATTTTAACTGACTTAACCCCTTTAGCAATCCTTGAATGGTTCACTTGCAGAGATAGTGACAAACCCTGGGTTTAGGGAGGGGAGAAGGAGCTTTTTGGCAGACCTGCATCAGGGCACAAATTTTAATGGCAAAAGATTTTCGCTGCTTTTAGTCTAGAAATGAAAAGACCGAAATGAGGCATTTTTCAATGCAAATGGAAGAAGATGGAAAATCCCATCTTTGGTCAAGGGGCATGTAGACTGAAGATTTTCTTTCTTCTTGTTGTTCACAACAGGCTTCATCTTGATTTTGGTTCATCTTAAATCAGCTGATAAATACTGCTCAGTTTGGTCACAATCTCGTGTGTGTGTATCCAGGAAAAAATATTTTACAATTTATTCTCGAAACTAAAACACTCCCATTCAGCTGCTCTGATAGAGAAGGAGCATTAAACACTGTTGGTTTTATAAAGCTTCTCAGATATCATCCTTATGAGGGAATTCTACTCATAAGTGCAGGTTATCCATGTGTGGTTTTTGACAGGGGATTAGTAAAAAGAGCTGCAATTCTGTAATGGGATATCACTGATTTGTTTATTTATTTTTTTGAGTGAATAAATGTTATCAGGGTTAAGTAAGATATTTGTTTAACTAACGAACCAGGAAAATGTCTGGGATTTTAAAACGTCAGGACACAAAGCTGTCTGTGATAGTAGACAATGATGCTGAGGGATCATGCTGAATCTCCTGAGAGAGAGGTGTTGTGGCTTACTTACTTGGGACATTATGGACTGAAGTTGATGATGAAAAGGGTGGTGATTATAGACTTTCAGGGCAGTTAAAAAAAAAAAATAGTTTGTGAAATGTTTGTGCAGATAAGAGAAGCATCTAAAAGAAGGCCTGGAGATTGATTAGGGGGATTTGAATCATTCAGATATTGATTGGAATTATATCCATGGCAAAATCTAAAGAAGGCTTTTAGAAATACACTTGTGTAGGACTGCTTTATAATGCAATTTGTTGAATGGTCAATATAGCCAGAGGATATTGTGGACCTAATCTTTGGAAATGAACTAAGTGCTTTATGATTTAATAAGGTTGGAAAATTGGCACATCTCAGAGCCAGTAAACCTTCTAGTGATGTCTTCCAATTTGAAATACTTGTTAAGAGAGAGCACTAAATGAAGCCACACAAAAGTGACTGTGAGGGACTGGGAAATGCCCCAAGGTGCTTGATTAGGATTTGTCAATTTGCAGCACAATGGACAGGATGATGGTTTGGAGGGATTGCAACTGATGTTCACTTCAGCTGTACCAAAATAAGGACACGAGTAAAGGGCACTAGATACCATTGTGGGGAACCGGCTTAAGGCAGGATGTAGGCAACGGTTGAGAGGCTTTAAATACACAATTGACTGTACAAACAAATCACTTTAAAGATCATTATGAGCAAATATGAATACTGAGCATGAAGAGCTGTGTGGCGTATTTTAACCCAGGGTCAAGGGTTTTTCAAATACATTGAAATAGTATTCAATGTATTTGAATTGAACTAGTAGGTATGGAGGAGAACTGATTTGTGGGATTGTGGATACAAAACCAAAGAAAGAGACTGAGGAAACAGTGAGGGGTTTTTTGAACACTTAATTTGTTTCTGTCTTTAAAGAGAAGCAGGAAAAAATATACGTGGAGCAGTCCTGGAGAGGGCTATGTTAATTTCCCATTCGGAGAGGGGCAAGTTAAGACAAGTGTAGAGACTGAATAGCAATGGAAATGATTATCAAAAGACAGGATGCTCTTCAGGGGGAAAAGAAAATAATTGTCCTTCCCTGCAGAAGTAACAAAAGCAGAAAACGAAGCCCCATCACTGAACTGGCTTAGTGTTTCTGCGAGAAGTCTGATTGCTAAGGACTGGGAAACGACACACAAAGAGGCTTTGTTGAATTGAAGTGCCATGAAATACAGGGATAGACTTTGGTCATGAGGATACATGCAGCTCCAATCCGGGGTGGGCTGAGGAGCGCCACTCCCCAGCATTTCAAGGAAGAAACTATGATGTGTTTAAGCTTCATTTCCCTCCAGGGTTTGCCTTTGTTTCTGGGGCAGTAGTCTGTTGCTGGTCTGTATTGCTCATCTTTCCTTATGCTGGCTCAGCTTTGATATCTAGTAAACAGGGTGTGTGTGTGTGTGTGTGTGGTCAAGGCGCTGCCAAGTCTCAGCTCCTCGCCCCCCTTGTTCCAAGGAGGGAGCAAATAAGTGTGGAACCTTGCTTGTTCCCATGCGCCGACTGTCTTATATAATGGTGCAAAGTGAACTCTTATTCCCCTGTTTGCAGTTGTATCTCAGCTCACTAAGAAACAAGAGATCACTGGGCTTCATATCAGTTATGTTTGTACTTGTGTGTGTGTGTGTGTGGGGTGGGGTGGGGTGGGGGATATTACAAGCAGTTCTGTAGGGTCCTAAAGAAGGACCACCCCAGGGCACATCCTTTAATTAGTATCTGCATAGTTTTGGATTGGAGCCTTGCCTTATCTAATTTGTTTTAAGACTTCTGTTGTAAAGCAAGGAAATACATTGGAGGTTGTTGCTAGTTTTATCAAAATTGATCAGACGGTGAGATCTTTTTGGAAGGGACTGTGTCTGTCTTATGACTGTCGAGTGTCTAGCACTTATGCAGTACAAATAACACTTGAAAGAGAGAATTCCTTATAAGGTTAAAAAACAGGACTAGCAATGGACTGTAATTAGATTTTTAAAGAGGATATTTGAATATGAGATGCTTATACAGTACAGATCTATGTTTTGGGTGGCAACTTCATAAGCAAATGGTAAAGCTTGACTAATTTTACCTCAACTGGAAATGAGACATTAGTGAGGACTGTATTCAGATGGGGTTGGGTTCCTTAAGTGCCTGGGTAGGGTGCTAGAAAATGCAGCTGAACTTCCAGTACCATAAAGTAATGTTAATGCAGGGTCAGACTCCTGTAAACACTGAGATCTCAACTCCCCAAAATCTTTTTGATCTCATAATTGTCACAGAAACCATATGAAAACATCCAGCTATAAAAGAGAGGTGATATTGTCACATACATAGGACAAGGTCCTTTCCTGTTCTGGATACTTTGCACCTCTCAAAAGCCATTTCTAATTGGACAGCTAAAATTTCTCCAGTTGGCAGAAGCGGCTCCTGTGTCAAGTAGCCCCTCCACTTGACCCTGGCGTAAGGAGTATGTCAGTGCCTGTCAGGTGCAGTGTGTAGTTTGCATGCATCCTGCCAGTTCTCAGTTGGTGTATGGTCCCTTGGGGGTAATAGCCAGGTGACCTGTCATTTCAAGATGCCTTGAAAGAATTCGGGAGTTAATTATAAACACCTTGACTGCTACTTCCTCCACAGATTTTTAACTCCGACACGATCTGCTTTCAGTCTGGAAGACGATGCTTCTTGTTTACAGCCTGCAGATCCTGGAATCCACAGTAAGAATTTTTCCAGTCCAGTGTTTCCTGGAACCACTTCCGTTTGCTTGCACTAGCCCTTCTTAAATGTTATGTATATGTTACAGAGGCTATATCTTTTATTTGTCAGATATAAAAGGCTGGCTGGCTATGCAGAAGTTTTGAAATTTCTAATACATTTCATACCTCCTACCTGACATTTTTTCTTTTAATCTTTGGCTAGTGGAAATATGTGTTTGTTTGTTTTTTTACTGGAGTAATGGACCAAACTAGGGAGTATGTATTGGACGGAAGTCATGCAGTGTTGATCAGGAGAAGCATCTGGGGGGAGGATTGTTGCAGAAAACTACCTGAAGCCATCAGCCTGGTTTATGACTGCAGTTAGTTTTTCTGTTCGTTAGCTTGTTTTTTTAAGGGTAAAATGAATATTGGCAGGATTCTGCAGAAGATCTGAACATTAATGAAAATGTAAGGCTGTTAATGTGTAAGACACTGCTTATTTTCTGTTTTGGAGCTCTGTGTTCAAGCTTGGTCATGCCCATCTCCCCCCTGGAAAGATGCAATTGCTTTGGAAAAGTTATAACAAAAAGTAATCAGCACGATTCTGACCCTTAAGAATCTCTCTCATGAGGAAGAGATGCAGTAGAGTCTTGATTTTTTTTTTTTTTTTTTTTTAAATGAAGTAATCCCTAATTACATGTGGCACGATGCCCTCCTGCCACTTTGTTGAAATGACAGTCAGCAAAAAAGATAAACATTTAAATGTTTTACAGGGTACATTTCATCACCTCCACCTTCATTACTTGGAACTAAAACTGTCCTTGGCTTTTGGGATGGCGATAAAATGTGCCTCATAGTTGATCCAAATACAAAGAATGACGCATAACGGAAACAAATGGAGCCTCCACAATATTCTAATATAATAAAAGCTGTAGCACTTCCAGCTGTGTCTGTCTGTTCACATGTGCGGCCTGGAGCCTTATTGACAGACAGACACACAAGCAAGGCAGAGGCGGTGGGGACCAAGGTGTACTCTGCCGCACGGGGAGTGTGGTGGCAGGGGGCGTGGCTTGTGGCCCTGCAGGGGCATGGCTTGCAGCCCTGTTGGGGGATATGGCGTGTGGCCTCGGTGCCGCGGGGAGAGGTCACGGGGTGTGCGGGCAGCACCCACTAGCTGCAGCAAATGGCTGCAGGGCAGGGCACGCTCTCCACACCTGAACCCCGCATGACACCCTGCAGCCGTGCCCCCCCCCCCCCCCCGGGGGGGGCCCGCCCCGCGCAC
>NW_005841891.1:3078473-3088870 GCF_000455745.1 Alligator sinensis
TGCGCAGACCGGGAGCCATGTGCCCCCCTGGCACCACCTCTGGAGGAGCCGCTGGGCTCCAAGTGTCCCATAGCCCAGCCTGGCTGGGGCCATGTTGACCCTGACTGGAGCCTTGGCCGGGCTGGGTTGTGGGGCCATTAGAGCCCAGTGGCTCATGCAGGGGTGTGGCACCAGGGAGCCCAGGGGCGGCGTGGGCCCCACTTCCCTGGAAGGGCCAGGAGGGACTGGGGCTGCAGCTGCTTTGGCTGATCCTGGTTGGGGGGAGGGGCTGGGCCAGGCTGTAGGGCCAGGGGACCCCAGCGGCTCCTTCAGGGCTGGGGGCAGGTGGCTCCCACCACTGTGCACTGCAGGGGGTGGCATGTGGCTGTGTGCGGCATGCAGTGTGTGCTGTGGGGGTTGTGTGACTGGGTGTGAGGTGTGGGTGGGTGGCGTGTGTGTGTGTGTGTGTGGCTGGATGGGTGTGGTGTGTGGCTGGGTGTATGCAGCTGGGTGGGGTGTGTGGTTGTGTGACTGGGTGTGAGGTGTGGGTGGGTGGTGTGTGGCTGGGTAGGTGTGTGTGTGTGTGGCTGGATGGGTGTGGTGTGTGGCTGGGTGTATGCAGCTGGGTGGGGGTGTGTGGCTGGGTGTGCGTGTGTGGCTTGTGGCATGCAAGTGTGGGGGTGTGCATGGGGCCAGACACAAAGCGGTGGGGGGTGTTGCACATGGCTGGACGCAGAGCAGTAGGTGGTGGCGCTCCATCCCCACTACCCGCCCGTCATTCTTGATGGGTACTTTGCTAGTATTTTAATAATAATGATCAAGCCTCGAGCACAAAAAGGATCTTGCAACTTTCAATGACTGGGCAATTACTAAGCCCATGCAAAGCCTTATTGACTGCAGTGGAGCACTATGAAGGAACAGCAGTACACTTTGTACTACAATTGTAGGACAAGTGCCCAAATAAACAATGAATCACATAAACGGAGAGCCAGACAGGAATTCAAGCAATCATCTAGTCCCTCAACCCCCTTCCCTGAGGCAGAATCAAGTCTTTGTAGACCATCCCTGACAGATGTTTGTCCAATCTGTTCTTGAAATCTTGAGTAGAGCTGGAGGAATAATTCAAACAGCAATGGTCAAAAGTTGTCACGAATGAGAAAATGAGTTGGATTAGCTGCTCTTTGTGACCCTGCATTATCAGATGTTTGTGAGAGTTCAGGTGGTTAGTGTGTATTCAGAGAAACAACATCTCTAACATCCTGAAATCTGGATTAAGGTTAGCTGAGAACTAGTAACCGAACTACATTCTGAGTATTCACTATTTGCATGTGGTGGTCACTATAGGTGGTGGAAGGCAGGGGATAATGGGGCTTAGCAGTCCTGCCCCCACGAGTGACTGGTGCCTCCTGCATCTGGGGGGGCACCTGCAGAAGCCGCCGACCCTGTCAGGGGAGGCACCAGTCCTACCGACAGCTTCACTGTTGGCTGTCTGGGGGGCAAGTGCACCCCCTACCAGTCGCCTGTGCCTTCCCCCCCACAACTAATTTTGCAGTGGCCGGTGACAGCAGCAGCACCATGGTGTCACTGTCCTGCAGTGCTTGGTGCCACTGCCAAGCACTGCTGCCACAGCGTCATGCCATGCCCAGTGCCCCTGTTATGAGCTTCTTCACCAGCATGCACTGACCCCTCAATGGCCTCCAGCTCCACCCCCCGAGTAATATTTTCGCCTCCCATTACCGGTGGTCTCCCATTCAAAATTTTCAGTCATCCAGTCAAGAACCAGTAAGAAAACTATGTCTTTAGTGACACATGTAGTTAAAGTGAACAGTCTTCAGAAAATACATAAGATAAGAATCATTTGCTTAACTAATTGACTAATAACAAGTATATTAAAGAATCAATCCTGATTTCTATCAATCATTTGGTGAGAGAGAGAGAGAGAGGTAAATTTGCTTGTTAGAAATAGTTTGATCAGCTCTTATCTTGAGCAGGCAAACTGTTTGGGTATGGTTATTTCACGCTACAAAGACCAAAGGTAATATATGCTGGGAAATGGTCTTGCTTGGTAAGTCTGACTACTTGGGGTAAATGTTCCTTTGGAAGAAAAGTACTGTAAGAAAGCAAAGAAGCTGGGAGTGTGTTAACATACATGTGACAGTCCTTTGCAGAAACTGGTCTTGTACTGTCATGCCATTATTTATGCTCCCTATTTCCTGGAGGTGATGACATCTCTTAAAATAAAAGTTTCCTTTAATTCCGCCCCCAAATGGCCTCCTGTAATAGACTCCAGAAGAGCCAGGCAACTCAAGACGCATGGTGAGAGGCAGCAACTGCCAAAGAAAAATATTTCAATGCTTCTTAAAGCATGAAAAGTAAATTGGTAATGCAAAAGTGAAATGCATTTGGAAATTGTTCATTTGTGCTGGGCTTGAACTAGGTAATCTGCAAAGTCCCTTCTAATCCTATGGTTCTATGATTAAACATGGTATGCTCTGCTGTGAAGAGTAACTGGGTGGTATTTTGAACTACTGATACACTGATATATTTTGGTCCATCAGCATTACATTTATCCATATATAGTTATGTACTATGTGTTAGAACATTTTACTCTGTTAGGAGAATGGATGGCTAACATTAACAGTCCAGTAACAAAACATTACTTCCAACTGGAAACTGAAGAACAATGCTATTTAGTAAGATTTCATAGACATTCAGGCTGCAAGGGACCCCGGAGGATCATCAAGTCCAGCCCCCTGCCCTAGGGGCAGGAAGTCAGCAAGGATCGTAGGATCCCAACAAGATAAACGTCCAAATGTCTCTTGAAGGCGTTCAAAGTGGGTGCTTGAACCGCCTCCGGTGGCAGTCTATTCCAAACCTGGGGGGCTCGGACAGTAAAGAAGTTCTTCCTTATGTCCAGCCTGAAACGGTCATGAAGGAGTTTGTGACCATTCGACCTTGTCATCCCTTACGGCACTCTGGTGAACACCCCAATAAACTTATAGGTGAGCACCAGATCACCCCTGAGCCTGCGCTTTTCCAGGATGAAGAGTCCCATGGCTCTCAGCCTCTCATCATAAGGTCTGTTTTCCTGACCTCTGATCATGTGCATAGCTCTCCTCTGCACTCTCAAGCTTCTCCACATCCTTTTTGAATTGTGGAGCCCAAAACTGGACGCAGCACTCCAGCTGCAGCCTCACCAAGGCCGAGTACAACGGGAGAATGATGACCTGGGATTTGCTTGAGAAGCATCTGTGGATGTGTGAAGGAGTGAGACAGAACTTACAGCATGGAGGGCCGGCAGGGCTGCAGCTGCAGCCCGGAAAGGAAGGAAAATACCCACCCAATTTCTGGCGCAGCATCTCGCTCAGGATTGGTGGAGGGAGGCCACTCAAAGGTATTTCCAGCCCCGGAGAGGGGCAGAGAGGGGTCACTACCTTGCAGGCCGCAGGGAGAGTGGAGTGACTGAGTGTCTGGGCAGGCAGAAACTGGAGAGCGTGCCTGAGGAAGGCTGCGGGAGTGACCCTGAGGCAGGCGGATGCCTACAAACAAGTGGCTAGTGGTAATCTCCGGAGCAGAGCTGCAGCTGAGGATCCAGAGTGAGGGAGTCCACAAGGCCTGAGAGAATCTCCAGACTGGAGTTTTTCCAGCAGAGGACCTGGAGGAGGGCCTGAAGGAAAAAATCTACAGTCACAGGTAGAGCCTTCCTGCACGGGGCGACCCTGAAAGACTGAACCTTCATAGGGGTGCAGGGCATGCTTGCACACAGCAAAGAATGGACTAAGGGCTTGTTTGTCTGAATTATGGTGATTGGGAGGTTGAGCACCTGATCATGAGAAAAGGGGACATTGCCAGAGCCTGACAAGAAGGCTGAGAAACAGTTGGGGTTTTCTGTGATTTTTTTTTTTTTTTTTTTTTTTTTTTTTTTTTTTTTTTTTTTTTTTGGCAAAGGCCGGGACCCCCCCCTGGAAGGGTGTACCCAAAAGAGGCACTAGGACACCCTGGGGTAGGGGCAAATAAGGTTACAACAGGCAGCACTGCAACCTGGTGGAAGAATATCGTAAAACACCATCTGGAGAGGCTAGGCTAGGGTAAAGGGGAAGTTTGGAGCTCCACGGAAGACATGGGGATCAAGACCAGGCAGGATCACTGTGGGCATTGCCTCCTGGGAATATATAGGTAATCAAAGTTGTGGCAAGCGAGAAAATGTAAGATCCATTTCCTGGCAGTCCTGGTGATCCAGAGCCGAGGTCTACCCTGTTACCACCCATAGGCAGACGAGTGCAGTGCACTACTAGCAAGCCCTATAATACCTACAGATGTCACAGGATGCAAGCCAGCATTTTGCTCTCTTTACTAGCCGCAGCATCACACTGAAGGCTCATGTTCATCTTGTGGTCAATCATGACCCCCAAGTCCCTTTCGTCCATAGTGCTAGCCAGCGTAGCACTGCCGAGCCTATAAGCATGCTGCAGGTTTTTCCTCCCAAGGTGGAGAACCTTGCATTTTTCAGTGTTCTCGTCTGCCCATTTCCTGAGCCTGTCAAGGTCAGCCTGGATCACCCTCCTGTCCTTGGGTGTGGACGCTTTACCCCAGAGTTTGGTGTCGTTGGTGAACTTGGCCAGTCAGCTTCTGACACCAATGTCCACATCATTAATGAAGATGTTGAATAGGATAGGCCCAAGAACAGAGCCTTGAGGGACCCCATTGGTCACAGGGCACCACAATGATTGACTTCCATCAACCACCACCCTCTGGGTCCTACTGCGTAGCCAATTCCCCAGCCAGTGGATCGTGGTGAGGCTGAGGCCACAGTTGGCCAGTTTTGCCAAGAGGTGATCATGGGATACCAGATCAAAGGCTTTTTTGAAGTTAAGATATACAACATCAATCTCTTTTCCCTTGTCCAGGTGATAGGTCACCTGGTCATAAAAGCAAATAAGGTTGGTGAAGCAAGACCTACCCGCAACAAACCTGCACTGGATATCCCTCAGGATGTTGCCATTAGCCAGTCCATTAAGAATGGCCTCTTTGATAATCTTTTCTAAGACCTTCCCTGGGATAGAGGTCAGGCTGATGGGCCTGTAGTTTGCCGGATCCGCTTTCATCCCTTTCTTGAAGATAGGCACCACATTGGCCTACTTCCAATCTTTGGGCACTTCACCAGAGCTCCAGGAGCTCTCGAAGATCTGTGCCAGGGGCTATGTTGCTCGCCAGCTCCAGGAGTACTGGAGTCCTGGGGTGTAGACTGTCAGGGCCGGCTGACTTGAAGGTGTCCAGCCTCTCAAGGTGTTCCTTCACGAGGTCAACATTGATGGAGGGTAAGGAATCTCCCTCACCCGGGCCTCCCTGTCCCGTAATGGGCAGAGGCATCCCATGGGACTGGTGAAAGACCAACGCAAAGTACCCATTTAGCAAGTTGGCTTTTTCCTGGGCGTTGGTTGTCAGTTGTCCCATCTGATTTAGCAGGGGTTCGACATTGCCCTTGCTTTTTCTCCAGCTCCCCACATATCTAAAAAGGACTTTTTATTGTCCTTGATACTTGTAGCTAGTTGGAGTTCTGTCGCAGCCTTGGCTTTCCTGGTTCGCTCCCTGCAGGTCCGGACCAGTGCAGAGTATTCCTCCTTGAAGGTGGATCCAGGCCTCCATCTTTTATACGTCTGTCTTTTTAGACGCAGGAGGTCCGCTAGTTCACTGGAGAGCCAAGGGGACTGCTGTGCCCTTTTGCTGACTGACTCCGGGACGGGATAGACTTTGCTTGCACATCCAGGATCGCTCCTTTGAGGAGCAACCACTCTTCCTGAACCCGCCTCCCCTTTGGGTTGTGGCCCTTTAGGGCCTCACTGACAGGCCTCCTGAGCATGTCAAATCAGGTTTCCTGAAGCTGAGGACTTCTGTATTGCTTACTGACTTGCCAGCTTTATGGTGGATGATGAAGGTGATCAGCTCATGGTTGCTGTCACCCAGCTTCCCTTCGATCGTTAGGTCGCTGTTTAGGTTGTGTCCCATTGCCAGAACCAAATTGAGCAGCGCTTTACCTCTCATTGGCCTGTAGACTTCCTGCATCAGATAGAGCTCATCCATGCACGAGAGAAAGCTTTGTGACTGCTCAGATTTGGCCGGGCACTCTTCCAATGAGATGTCTGGGTAGTTGAAGTCTCCCATGACAATCATGCAGCGGGAGTGTGCGGCCTCAGCCAATTCCCTGGTGAACTCCTGGTCAAGCTCTTGATCCTGGGCAGGAGGTCTGTATTATACTCCCACCATTGTGTCCCCTGTGTTGCGTTCCCCACAGATTTTAACCCAGAGGGTCTCCAGTTGTCCACCCTGGGCACCAGTGTCGGCTTGCAGTTACGCGTAGCTTTCCTTGACATAGAGCTACTTTCCCTTCTCTGTTTCTGTTGTTTCAATGGTGGTTCCTCACTAGCCCTTGACCTGTGTACCTCCATAATGTAAAAGACTGTTGTAAAGGGCATGTAGGAGGCCACTGATCTTTTTTTTTTTACTGGAAGTTTTTAAAAGCAGTTTAGAGAAACACCTGTCCAAAATGGTTTTGGGTACATTTGTTTCCACCTCCATTGTTGGGGAAATCTGGACCAGATCCTGGTGGCAGACTCTTTCAACCCTACACCTGTGTGGTTCTAAATCAGTGGGCCAATTTAATACCTGGTATGACTCCACTGCATGGAGTGACATTGAGGCATGAACCTATTTGGTAGGATGGACGTGGTTAAACTCTATAGACAGGTTAGCACACCGTAAGGAACATACATGAATAAATATAAAGTGGAGGAAGGTAGAACAGAGTTACCATATGTGTTGCAGGAAGTAGTATAAGGACTAAGAGTTTTTTAATCTCTATGGCAGCTTCTCAGATGGTGCAAATTGGTGAATCTCTATAAAAATCAGTGGAGCCCAAGTGATTTATGGCACCTGAGCATTTGGACTGAAACAATCTTAATGTTTTGAATGCACAGGTCATAATGCATTAATGCCTAAGAGCCTCAAGTGAGATTAAAATTTTAGCGTGGCAGTCTCTGTACACACCCAGGATAAAAAAATGTTCCTGGTTCAGGACAGCAGGTCTGGGAAGAAAAAGAAAATGGCAAAGAGGAAAAATGACTTGTTCAAGGATAGCCAGTGGGTCAGTGTGGCAGAGGTGGCTCTAGAACTTAGGTTTTTTGGCTCCGCTTAGTGCCTGGGCCAAGCTGCCTTTCAGAACTGAAAACATTTTTACTGCAAAATGCTACTTCTGTAGCTCGCAAGGTCATCTATTACATGTCAGAGAGCCTATCTCATTGGCTGCTTGCTAGATGTATGTTATATGGATTGGCACACAGAAGTATTGTGAGCCAGTCCCTTGTAAGTGCTAAGTACCCTTCATTTCAGTAGATTTTAATAAGACTGTCCCCGTTCCCCCTACCCCCCAGCCTGTCCCTCACCCCATGACTCCTCCATTTCCATTTTCACTGACTGGCTTTCTTGCCTGCATTGCATGCCAGGCCAGCCTCTGGCTTCTTTACTATTCCTTCTATCCAGGACCAGGAGACACACCAACTGCACGTACTTCCTCAGCCTGACAAAGGGTTTTTCAACCTGAAAGCTTCCTCAGATGTATTTTTCTAACTATTTCAGTTTTTTTCATAATAAACATATAAACATAAAAACACAAGATAAGCCATCACACACCACGAGTAACATATATCCAACACGACATCTTTACTTCTTGCTGTCAATTCCTTTATAAAAAGAAAGGCTTTGTGACAGTTCTGTCTGGGTACCTTTTGATGCTGCTGGTGCTATTGGTGTTGAGCCAGGTAAGTTATTTTGACCTGCCGTCATTTACAGTGGTGGACCAGACCGAGGCTGCAGGGGAGGGGGAGGCATTACGGGGTCACACTGCCGTGTTATGCAGAGGCCCCAGCACCAGGAAGGGCACACCTGAGCACACACCCAGTCCCACAAGCACCCATGTCACGAGTTTTGCCTGCCTGTGGCTAGAGGTGCAGGGCCCCAGAACCCAGACTCCCCCTGCACCTATCTCCTTGACAGCTGGCAGGCTTTGTGGCTGCAGCAGGGGCTAGCAGGCCTGCAGCTTTCACCCCCCTGTGCACAGTGTTACCTATCATGAGTTTTGCTTGTCAGCAGTTTGAGGTGCAGTTTCTCAGAAACCCCTGCACCTATCACCTTGAAACTTGGCAGGCTTCATGCCCTTAGTAGCAGCTACCACCCCTACAAGATTCATTTGAATCAGCCCCAAAACAACAAAGTTATAGCTATTTTGTTGATTCCCCATTATACTCTATGGCTGAATCTCTCCGAATCGGCTCTGAATCTTTTCTGAATTGATTTGAATTGAATTGGCCAAATCCGAATCAATAGTTGCCTATTTGCACAGGCCTACTGCTTATTAATTTGTTTTTTATGGAAAAAAATACAAAAGTTGCAGGCTGCAGAGCAATGCAATTAACCACCAAAAATGTCCTTCCCCACCCCCGCAGCAGGTTTCAATTATTAGAGGAAGTGGTAAATGTGAAAAACAAAGCATAGGTGATGCCTAAAAAATGAGTAAGTCCAACATGACTTAAAAAATGGTCCTTTAAAGCACTTTGCTGTAGCATCTGGGAATGTGATGATGATTCTCATAGGAACAGACAGTAAGGAGACAAAGAGATGCCCTACAGCCATACTGTAGTCTTATAAGGATTTGCATTTATTTTCAATGGATGATAAATCACTTCTATTTGGCTCTAACTGGAGACTTTGGACTTGAGTGTTTTAAATATTTTAGAACCATCATCAGAATGTGGAACTGTTTTCTTTGTGGAACGGGAATAGAGTTCGGGTGAAGATGAACGGCTTCCCTTCCTGAGCTCTGAGCTACATGCATTGTTCATGAAATCCAAATTGGTTAGCACGCTGTCTCTGGCCATTCCAGAAGCCAACCTCTAATCTCCTAGGCTTGAGTGGGCTTTTCATTCGCTAATGGGGCAACGCATGATCTGAAAGTGGGGTTGCTTGTGAAACGGCAATTAATCCAACCTCACTGAATTATTTTCCCTGAAGTGAAAACATCACATGCTCCTTGGTGGATCCCCCTGTATCAAATTTCTCTGTTAGTCTCAAAGGTTGTTCACAACTTTGCCAGCAGTGCCCAGGCACTTCGCTGAAAAGCACAGTGGAACCTACTTCAATAAGAATTTTTGTGCCTAACTTTTGTCATTTAGCAGCTGGGTTAAGCCTGGGAGGATGAAGCCTTACATTCCTTGTTGGTTTTCTGCTTTTCTTTTCTTTCTTCCCCCCCCGGTAAATCCTGTGTAATATCATTGTGGATTCCCAGAAGGGGGACCAGACTGCACAGAGGGCTGAAATAACACGTGTATCCCTGGCGTGCCAGGGAATTCAGCCAGACAGTCATTCTGCTGCGGTGGAATCGCTCCCAGCGCTCCCTGGGATGAGGCAGGTAACTTCACAGCACGCTTTACTCTGCGCCATACCTTCAGGGTGTCATCTCTTTTATAAAGACTTGTTGACAAATGTCTAAACTCTCAAACTAATATAAAGCTCAAACCTCACAGTGAGAAGTGAGGTATAAAACCCTAGCTAGGCACATAGCGGGGGATGGATAGATTGCCAGCTACGGCATTCAGGACCCACATATAGATACCTGGAATTTTTAAGGAGAAAGTCACTTAACTGATTAATGGAAATATAGTCTTTTCTAATTAAAAAAAAAAAATGGAGATATTTGAGAGCAATGTGAACAGGCGCATGTGCTTAGCAATATCTAATGATGAGGTGGGCAGTTGGAGCTTAGTCTTGTAAGGTGCTAATTACCCTCAGTCTCCACATAAGCTGAGGGCTCTGGGAGTACTGAGAATCTTGCATGGATGCCCTCCTGCTTACTTTTATTCTGCATTTCCATCGTAAATGGGCAGACAAGTGGTGCCATTTTTCACTACCTGCAGCTAGATTGTATGTATAAACTATTAATTCATTCTGGCCTTGGTTTATAAAGTTCATCTTGCACTTACTGTACATCAGAGTTATACATGACAGCCTGAGCGATGTAACCTTTTCAAGACTGAGACAGCCACAGGAGGCTTGTGAGAATCACTTGAGAATTGTAAGTGGAGAAAAATAACTTTTCTGTATTTCACAACCGTGCAAATGATGACCGTATTAATTAACCTTATTATGGTGTTTACCTTTCTAAGGTCTCAAAAGAACATAGCATAAGTACGGATGTAAAAGATGTTGCTAGAATAAAACAAACATACCTGCATTAACTATTCATGACTTAAGTAGCGATGCAGCAGACGTGGAACGTTATTCTGCCCTTTTACGCTAGGCTACAGCAGAACTTCAGATCTGATCTCGCTACCTCCCCCCCCCCCCCCCCCCCCCCCCCCCCACCTACT
>NW_005841891.1:3088901-3092386 GCF_000455745.1 Alligator sinensis
CCCTCCAATTATTCATGGGAGGAGCTGCCCAGATTTGCTCCCGTTTGCTATCTGTTCTGGAAAACCATAACATGCTTGCCATGAAGGGTGAGAGGCCTCACTTTCTGCTATTCATATGAATTTAACACAATCTAATGTTCTCTGGTAAGTCAATGATGCCAGCTGTGCAGTACTCAAAATAAGGTGGCAAGATCTGGCTTACTGGTAGGTACTTATTAAATAAATAGATTAATACTAATGACCTGGATACAAAGAAAATGACAATTGGCTAATAAAATGACTATTAGTAATGAGGTATTAGTCAACCCATTTTTTAACTTAATTGCTAATAATCTGCAATTAGGACAAACGCATTGGGTTTAAGGAACTAAAAAAAAAAAAGCAAATTAGTTGAAACAGTGGCAGATTTAAATAATCAAATTACTGCATTGCCTAGGTGTAATT
The DNA here is from genome assembly GCF_000455745.1 of Alligator sinensis. Taxonomy (NCBI): domain Eukaryota; kingdom Metazoa; phylum Chordata; order Crocodylia; family Alligatoridae; genus Alligator; species Alligator sinensis. The sequence goes on from NW_005841891.1 coordinate 3,089,346, forward strand.
AAGTAGAGATAATCCTGGAGTGAAATGGCACAATGCGTTTTGCATCGGGAAGAGTTTTTTGTTCTATGGTTATGTTGGGATGTTTTCCTACAGAAGCCCGTTTTGGGAGCAGCTCTTATGGCGAGGCATAAAGCTGGAGAAGGTTACAGCAGGGGAGGTGGCAGTAGCTCTTGCATGCATGTTCTTCGAACACTTGCTATGGTGAAAGATTTGTGTGACGCCAAAGATGTTAGAACTAAAAAAAAAAAAAAAAAAAAGGGCACATCCAAAGTGAGCAATGTTGTTTGTTTATGGGTTTTTTTTTCCTCCGTGAAATTCTGGTCAGGTTTAATTTAGTTATACCTGATTAAGCCATTCTATTTCTCACTCACATTCTCAGGAAAACTTTTTGGCAGTGTTGCAAAAATCATGACTGAATGTGACAGTTCTAAAGAGCATTGCCATTGGGGCAGAGCTACCCAGGGATATTGCACTGAAAACATCTGTGAGCTGCCTGACTGGTTGAGGGCAGCTAGGGGAGAAAGCCCAGCTGGACTGTACTTCTCTCCTGACTATAACACATGCTGATAAGACCTCATCAGCCCTATGGAGAAAGAGCTCTCCATCCACAGGGTGAAGGGAGAGAACCAGGCCTTGGCCACCCCTGAATTTAGCTTCTAGTACCAATGGCTCATCTCTGCTCTGGGATAACAACTCTCTGTTGCTGCCAGTTTACACAGTTTGTCTTGTAGCTCTACTGGTAGAAATCCGCACTGAAGTTTATACCTCTGCAGCGAGGCTGCTCCGGTGCATTGTAATTACAGTGCATTGGAGCAGACTCAATTAACTAAGTCTGCTGGAGCGTGGTAATTACCATGCTCCAGCAGATTCCAGTATCACATGTATCAGTGCTCCCGTGCTGAAAATGGTGGTGGGGTGCTTTTAGCTGAACCTTGTAGAATGAGCTTTAGTTAAAGTGCCCCCATTACCGCCATCTTTCAGCACAGGAACACTAATATGTGTGATGCTCCAGGCACTTTAATTAGAGTGGCTCTTGGAGCTGCTCTAATTAAAACGCTCCCCTTCTTTCCCCCCAAGCACATGTATAAAAGCCCTGTCTAAAACCTGCTGATGGGGGAGGTCAGTACAGTTGTATCAAATAATGAACAAATTATAAATGAATTCTAAGCCAGCAGCACTACAACGTTGCATAAGAAAGGCTAAACAAATGTCAAAATAAAGGGCCTGAAAGTTAGTTAGTGACTATTCAGTCCTCCCTGGGCAACATAGGGTTTTTCCCCCGGTGTGTGAACATTAAGATATAGTCTACATAATTGCATACTGCCTTTTTGTTGGACCCTGTCTTGTTCTATGCAGAAATAAGGCTAAAAGTTAGGGATGTTCTAATGTAGAGATGTTTGACTTTACCAGTTACATTGTCTTTAAAGAGAGGTTTATGATTATGTGCTTTGTTTTATTCTGTGGTTGCACTTAGGAGCATTAGCCAGACTTGGGGGCCTCTTATGCCAGGTGTTACAGAAATGTATAGGACTGGATTTTACAAGGTGGTGAGTCCCTATATAGGAAGAGATGTAAGCAGATGCTTTTTTAAGCCTGCTTTTTTAAGTTGCCCTGATGACTTAAACAAGTGTTTAAGTGCTTTGGTGGATTGAGGCCAGAGCACTTAGCATCCTGCAGGTTAAGGTCCATAATGAGTGAAATTCCCTGCACCAAAGAGCTTGCAATCTAAGTGGGATGAGTAGGAAATGTATTTGCATCCCCCGCTCCTGTTCTGTTGCTCATCAGGCTCCACTCACAATAGCTGTCTCTGTTCCCCATCATCCTGGGAAACAGGAACTACTTATTCCTAGTCCCTTGAGATAAACTCACAAGAAGCAGGAAAGGATTGTCCTCCTTTGGTTGTGGTTTAAAGCTGAAGTCATGCTTTAAAAGGCTTAGTTGTTAGAAATGGGAAGAGAGTACCAGTTTTGTAATGGATCATAATGGTGGACTGGGGACACTTGGCTATCAACCTAATAAAAGAAGCCTGGCCTTGCTTGTAACCATGTTGAACCTCAGGTTGCTGCTGATGCTTCTTAGTGATGTTTCCTTACTGTGTTCATAGGTTACTGTAGATTTTTATGCAATCTCTTCTTTGATTTCAGTGGCAGTTCCAAGCATGGACGATGGGCACAAGATAGTGGGTTTGGGTGGGAGACTGGCTAGACAGGTAAAGAGAAGAGAAGCAGAAAAAGGCTAAATATTAGGAGGGGAATTTATGAATATTTCTGCTTGCTCACCTTCTGCTGAATACATAGGTGGGTAAGATATAAACCCATGGAACATTATCTGGAGTGCCACGCTGTTTTTCAGACAAGGTTCCTTGGGTGAATTTGATATATTTTATTAGACCAACCCAAAAAGTTGGAGAAAAGTTATTAAGCAAGCTTTCGGGTTCAAAAACCCTTCGTCAGGCTAAAGAAGTTTCAGCTTGAACCCGAAAAGTTGCTTAATAACTATTCTCCAGCTATTTGGGTTGGTCTAATAGAAGATATCAAATTCACCCAAGGACCCTTGTCTGCCTATGTCCTTAGACCAACACGGCTACAACCTAAACCCCTGCAACGCTGTTTTTCAGGCATTAGATGAACGTTTGAACAGCCACTTCCATGCACTTAAATTCCAGGGTTGAGCACAGCTGAATAGAAATGGAGAAAGACAGCTTTCAGATGTGGGCTAGTTCAGTGTAGCACCAGAGGGCTCAGCAGTGAAAACGAAATGTGTGGATGCAGGCTATGGTCAGGTTGGTGTAAAAGTGGAGCAGTCATACGTAAGTGGATCTAGGATTTCTAAAAGGGGGATGTAGAAGATGCAACTGGTGCTGCAGGGGTGGCTGTAAACCCCCCAGCTCCCAGTGCCTGCACTGTATCTTCATCTATACCATAGCCAGGAGCTGCTGCACCAGGTGTTGCACAGTGCCCAGGCTGGAGTTGGAAGACCTACTGGTGTCCACTTCTCTGTGACTCTGGACACCGGGTCCCCTTTGGAGTCTGGGCAGCAGG
>NW_005841891.1:3092417-3094012 GCF_000455745.1 Alligator sinensis
CATGGGCTGGGGAGGGGTACGTGGGGGCAAGGCATAGCTGAAGCCCTTGGGCCAGTGGCAGACACCCAGGAAGGCTAGGCAAGGAGTAGGCGCAGGAAGGGGGAGACCTGTCCACTGCTGTTGCTCTCCCCTTGCAGTCCTTGGCTGGCATGGTGTGCCCAGAGATAAGCCAGTTGTACGTCGTCTTTGGATGCTGGTGTGCTTTACACTGGTGTATAAAAAACAATGTAAACTACCTTAGCATAAATGTGTTATATCTCCATTCTGAATCCAGACCCCTGAGTCTTAAACTCTGCAATCTGCTTGGTGCATTCAATAAGTATCTCTCTTCTACAAATTTGCTCCTTTTTTAACCCAGTAGAGACATACAGATACTACTACATCTTCTCATTCCCTGTTGCCATGTTCATATTTGGGTCCAAAAATGGGTGCATACTATTGCTTCACTTGTATCCTTAGTAAGGTCCTGAGTGGTGCATGGTGTCCCTATACATGGGCAGGCCAGTAGGTGTTTTGTAGTCTGAAAGTTTCCTACACATTCACACATGGTGTTTGTTGTTGGAGTATCCTCACACTTGTGTGTTAACTTTAGTCTTACCGACCTCTGTTTTGGAGGTGGTTCAAGCTTCTCCATGTTGGATAATCAAGCTCTGCACCTGTAGGGAGATGCAAATACTGAAAAACAGGGAACACAAGAAGAATGTCTTGCTGGGACATCCTAAATTCACTATATTGAGTATTGAAGTCCAGCAAAATTGCAGTGATATCTACTAGGAAGAACTGCAATCACTGAAGTACTGAAGAATCACTGGCAATGACAAAAAGAGAAATGGAGTTATTTTCCTTTAAAGAGATGAAAGGAAGTCAGAATTAGGTTCCAAAATAAGACTGACTTTAGTGTATTATCTGCAACAAATAATTTATTAATTGAATGTACCTCTACTCCCAGTTTATAAACAAGTTCCATGAGACTGTATAATCATAATTTATTCAAATATGGGTTATTATACAAACCAACCACGTCTTAAAGATTGTTCAAACATTTTTGTTACAAGTATAGCTTTGAATCTTAATATGTGGAATTTAGAATTTACCATATTGTCAACTCTCACGTTCTATCTCAGGACTCCCCAAAACAGGCTTACTTGTTAAAGCCATGGCTCCTTGAGGTGTATGAATTATTGGGAATCTCAATATTAAGTTTAAACCTTTAAATATCTAACTCCTGTGTTTGTGGGAGGGACGAAACACAATCCTATTTCACCTCAAAAAAGCTAAAGGTGCATGAAAAGGAACCAAAAATACTTGGTTTTTTTTTTTTAATTTCATGTTAAAACTAAATTCATAATTATGGGAACCCAAAGCATCAGTTCAATTGCTTTAAGCTGGGACTGTTCAAATCATTTTGATCTGACCCTCGGATCTAGAAGGTATAGTCCTCTGCTCTCTTTGGATTAATATAACTCTTACAATAACGTTTTGAACAAATATATGCATCTTTGTTCTATAATATTTTTTCAAGGGTTGGTGCTTTGAACAATTTACCAGGAAACTGTTTTTGTTTTTTTTTATAGGCAGCAAAACTATTTTTACAG
>NW_005841891.1:3094043-3097621 GCF_000455745.1 Alligator sinensis
AAAAAGGGGCATGACGACAGTCCAAGTGAAATTGGCTGGAATTTTGTTTTGTATGAATATTTTTGGCAAAGCTATCAGATCAAGCTAAGTTTTAAAGGCAGAGTGGAGTGGTGCTATAGCAAGAAGCAATCTGAGTTTCATATTTTCATTTCTTTGAGTACGGTACTTCAGTGTCATGATACCTAGTGACACAGGTTGTTTTATATCAATCATAGAAGCTTCTTGCAGTGGGGATAGTATGTGTCACTCTAGCCAAAAGAAATTATTTCTACTGGGCCAGAAATAATGGCTTACTGTACGTCAACCTAGTTACAAGATGGCATAGGACATAATTTATGTGAGCTCCTAGGACGGATAGAAAATGAATCCTGAGACTGGCGTGAAGTTTTCTGTAATGTGAAAGCACTGAGATGATATGGAGGGCTGGATTTTTCCAGTGCAGTTTGGCTGCTTCACATCATCTGGTCCAAGAGGCATTTTGTAGCTGGCCTGTTTGATTGCCTGCATGCAAAGGAGATTATCCAATGACAAGGAGCCAAAGTAGGGATCCTGTGTCACCTCAGTGGCTGCCAGTACATCAGTGAGAGAGAGAAGGTCTGGCAGGGACACTCTGGTAACCTAGGCCCCCGCAAGTATGCAAGTAAAGGCGTGAGGAAATCTGATGTGAGGTCCTCACTGTCATGCTTCCTGCCATGCCACATGTGCATGGCAGATGTGATTGTTGGACTCCAGCATCAGATCCCATCATGCCTTATTGCCAGGGAAGCCAGGAATCATGATTCCAGGTTCTCCCTGTACTGTCAAGTAGGAAGTGCCTGGCCACATCCTTCAGATAATGGCATGATAGGAACCAGCCACAAAGTTATTGAACATTTTCTGTGCAATGAAGTTGTGACTTATTCCTTGTTTTATAATGCCATTAATTGCATTAACGTGTATGTGGCAGGGCCCTGTTGGTGCCTGCCACTTTAAGTGCCAGAGCAGGCACCAGCCAGGTGCTTGATTGCGGCAGCCAGCTTAGAAAGCAGGCTATAAACAGGGTGAAGCAGCAGTTTGCTGCTAGCAGCTGTGAGAGAGACATCAGCCAGTGGAGCTGAGGCTCAGAAACAGCTTGGAGGTTTATGGGCTCGGGTTATAGGGATGGAGGAGGCTCCAGGTCCTGGGCATGACCTAAAACTGCACCCTGCCAGGAAAGGGAGGCCTGGTGGGACTGCTGGTGGTGCAGCAGCCCCAGGAAATACCAGTCCAGTTACCTCCCTGGTGAAAGGTGGGTTGGAGGCACCTAATAACCTCCAGCCCCCACACAGCCCAGGCTTGTGAGAGCTTAGAAAAGCCTGTGGCTCAGTTGCCAGCAGAGTTGTGAGGGTAAAGGGAGGCAAGCAGCTCGGGCTTATCCTCAGGTACTCAACTGGTCCATGCTGGGGCTAGGACCCAGAGAGGGGTCAAAAGGGTCAGGGGCCCACTGCAAGGGATGCGCACAGAGCAAAAAGGCTCAGCGTTTCAACTGGCCTGAGACAGGGCCGGGTCTTAAGGGAGAGCCGAAGGTCCACAAGAGGAGACTACATCTAATGGGTGAAGGGAAAGGCTGAATTTAGCTGCCTGGGATGCCATCTATGAGGCTGGGGTCACATTGTAGAGGTGGAACAGAGCTGCAGATATTCCCCTGAACAGTGGGGTTCAAAATGGACATCCTCCCACCTAATTAACATCTTAATAATTTTCCATCAAGGCATGGCAGGAAAGAGAGGCAGTTAGCCCAGAAATAGGTGGGAGGGCCAACTTCTAACTGGCCCCAGGAAGGCTCCCTATTAAGTGTCGAGTAACAACTTAAGATGCGATTAGCTGGTTAATCATGTCTTAAGTGTAACATGTGTCAGGAGTCGTCCTGACCTTGTGCTCTGTCAGTGGGGCACATAATAATCTAGAGCAGCTCTAAAGTTGCTCTAATGTAGTGCAGAGTACCTTGACCTTGAAATGCTTCAATGGAACCAGAAGAATATTAAACTGTGAACTGATATATGATTATTCAGGCTTTAGCTGTAGTTCTGGATTTGGGTTTGAACCTTACACCATAGACAGTGCAAATAGGGCCAATGTTGGTGTTGGCTGTGTTGCTGTTTTAGCTGCCTATGTAAAAGGTTTTGGTAGTATCTTTGATTTATTTTTTAGAGGAAAAATAGGTGCTAACAGAAACATAGGAGCAAAGGAAGATGATGGTGTGACTTTCAAGGAAATTTGTTTTGTAGTCTACTACATTGTTGAGCTGGGAGGGAATTGGACACCCTACTCTAGGGACTGGAATGAAAGGCCCCTGAAGTACCTGATGGGCTTTGGATGTAGCTCTAGCTTAAGAAATGACTGTATTCAGTTCTGGGCATTTTATTACCAGGAGGATGCATACCTACTGAATTTGGAGCTAAGCAACCAAAATGATTAAAGGACCGGAGCAAATGACTTGGGAGGAAAGATTTAAGACCCAATGTATTTGTACCTTATTAGAGGATGAGGAAAGGGGTGAGGGTGAAGTGATAAAACATACAACTGTATACAGCGATTGGATGTTTGTAAATATCAGAGACAAGGAACATTTACTGAAGCACAAACAGGTTTGCTGTAACTAAATGGGGTGACTTTAAGAAAAATAGATTTGAGGCTGAGTTGTCCTGACTGCATGAGCTATAAAGCTGTGTGACCATCTGCAAGGTAAACGGGCAGAAGCCTCCATTCCAACAGAGATTCAAAACTAGAGTGAAAAGAACAATAGAAATACACTGTAGAACAGGGGTGGGCAGTTATTTTGGCTGGAGGGTTGCTTAATGAGTGTTGATGAGTTGTCAAGAGCTGCAATGGTAGTCCCACTCCTTGACAGGTGCCCTGTCCCCTGGTTGCCATCTTGGAACCAGAAGTCCTGCCCCCTGACCGTTGCCACTGGAAGTCCCTCCCCTTGCCCCCAGAAGTACTCCTTTGCGGGGGAGGGTTGGAACCAGAACCCCCCCCCCCCAATCATATGCTATAAGTCAAACGTTGACTATAACACATTTTAATTTTATTTCAAACAATATATATTTGTCCTGATTTTTTTGTGTTTGCATAGTGTATACGGAACGGATTGCATAATAACTCAAAGCTAGTCTTATTCTTGTATATTGTGCTTAGAGGGGTGTGTGTATGAGTATGGCGGAGTGTGGGGTGTGTGGGTGGGGTCTGTGAGGGGGTGGAGGTATGTGGGAGGTACGTGGGCAGGGTGTGGGGTTTGTGGGGGGGTGAGGGAGGGTGGGGGGTATGGGAATTCCCCCACATGTCCCCTCATATGCCTCCCCATGGTATACAGCCTCCACCATGAGTGGCAGCAAGGGTAGCAGGTGGGGTTCTCATGGCTCATGTAACCACAGCCACTCGGCAGCACGTGGTTCCAGCCAGTTCTGGGAGCTGTACACAGAGGCAAGGAGTGGGGAAGGCAGCTGGCTCCATTGTGTGGGGCTTTCCTTCAGTGGCATGCAAATCCTAGGAACTGCACATGAGCACTGCATGATAGAGCTTGGCTGGCCTGGCTCTCCTCCTTGCTGCCATGTGCAGCT
>NW_005841891.1:3097631-3099141 GCF_000455745.1 Alligator sinensis
GGTCCCACTGGATGGTTATGCATTCAGAAGAGTTGTTTCTCAGATTGTTTAATGGGAACAGAAGTGTGGTGCATGATGTGTCATTTTAAAATCTGGGTCCCTCATGGGATTTCTACAGTTTGTGGTAGGAATTAGAGGAATTACTATTACCCTTCTTAAAAATCCATCAAAAAGTAGAATGTGTGTGTGATAATTCACTGTATATAATTAGACAATTGAATGTAGTATTTAATTAAACAGTTCAATTGTAAACTATTGAATTTCCTAAAAAAAAATCTCAGAAATAATTATTGCTCACCAAATACTCTGACACTTCTTGATTTGGCATCAGCTGAAAGTGGTGAATAATTCATAAATCCCAGCTTTTTCGAGTAATTGTTCTTTCTGGTGATTAGTATCTGTATGAAATGTCTGGGTGTGAGCCGCTTTTATTGTTTTGATGACTGCACAGAAGTACTGCCTCGCTAATGCTGTTTGCTCATTGTTCTAGTAACCTCAGTGTTGCAGTCCCTTCCTGGGCAAACTTCTCAATAACTTCTGTCTGAAGTTGGTATATCTTGTAGCTCCACAGTAGTGGGGGAGTTAGACTAGCCCAGGAAAGAGCACCGCACAGTTTACATGGCTGCAAATGTTATTGTTCCCAGCAGAGACCAAAACAGAAAGCAGACATGGGGCCTGAGAAGGCACAGGCCCCTAGTAGATGTTAATCACATCTTAAGTGCAACTAGTTAAATAGTAAACTTGTAATGCATTCATGCAATCAACGGTGAGATTAAACAGGAAATAAAACAAAATTATTCTACAAAATATGTGATAAATTTGTGCCTGTGTTCCACTGTGTCTTTAATTGAATGTGTGTGGCAGGGTCCTTGCCATCCAGCTTGATGCCAACTGCATAGTGGGGTTCTGGGACCAGTCCAGTGTGGTCCTGAGGCTGGGACCCACCATCAGCTGATTGTTGGTCTTGGCCTTGGCCTTAGGACCACACTGGAGTCTTGAACTGGATTTGATACTTAACATCCAAAGGTATAACTAGGGGTGGGCAAGTGGCGCACGAGCTCCAAGTGCTAGCTTAGAGAGGCTCAAGAATAGCAGCCACTAGCCACTCCTACCACCCTGGGCACAGTACTTTTTAGTTACATCTCTGTTAACATCCATGTCAGGACTGTCACTGTTTTTCATTAGAAACTTTCTCTCTCCTTCTGAGGTTCAAATGTGTTTAAAGTTGGAGGGGATATGGGAGATCATTTCTTGTGTTGATACCACTGACTGTCAGTGAAACATGGATGGCTGAAAATAAAAATATTACTATCTTCTCCTCTTCTCCTCTCCCAAATTCCAGCCGAAGTCCTAAAGCAGGACCTGTAGAACTGGATCTTTAAGCTAGAGACCTAAATCCAAGAGCAGCAGGCGGATGCCTTCTCAGGCAATTCTCTGTAGGCTGCACAACTGCTCCATACAGGTTGCTTCAGTGTGAGCAGCCTTCAGTGACCTTGGCGCAATAAATGCA
>NW_005841891.1:3099151-3109548 GCF_000455745.1 Alligator sinensis
AGGAAATCTAAGCAAATATAGACTGGAGGATCCATGCAGCAAGTCCTGTTTGTCTTCCAGCCCACCTCTACCTGGCTTCTGGAATGGCACCAGTATTGCTAGCTTGGTCTTTGCAAAATGAAAGTCCATTGATTCCTCTGTCAGGAAATGCTCTATAGCTGGGTCAGGAGGCATATTTCTCCTTCGGTACACGTTGGACATAGTTTTTGCTTGGTTGATGTGAGGCGTACGTATTTGTACATGGAATATATAGGTAGACATCAATTGTGTGGGCTGGGGAAAATGAAAGATCGCAGCCCTGGTGTATGAGGAAGCCTGAAGCATCAACACGCTCAACCAGCAATTCGTGTAACACTACGAATGTAGAGAATAAAATACAGCCTTGGGATATCGTAAGTCTGTCACTGTGTCCCAGGATCTTTATGGCATATTGTCAGAGCAGGTTTTTCATGGGCAGATCCTTCCTGTCTCCAACTCCAGAGCCCCAGGTGACAACAAAGCTTCTTGCAAGTTTTTACAAATAGATGAATGGTGTCATTTAACTCTTCTGGAACCAAATGCATTCAACACCTATATATTGCAGAGGGATTTTTTTCCCAAAGAGTCTTTTTTGTTGCGTGTCTTCAACAGTGGGAATAGTGGTTATCCGAGAGACGAATCTACAACTTGATAGGGGGAGTAGTAGCACTGGACTTTAGAGTCCTGCCCCCCCCAAATGGTTAACCTTGTCTAGCCTCTGCTTCTGTAAACTAATAGGCAGGCAAATAAGATTAAAGATGGAGCATGAAGAAGTAGTGCTTCAGACACTGCAGTATTCCAAAGCTGCTTGTCAGCTCTTCCTGGGGAGAACTTTATAGCTTGTTCACTACGCTGAAATCTCTCTCTCCCTGCCAACTGCTTCTTTGTGTGCTTTGCCTAACCGTCTCCCTTTAGTTCTTTGTGAAGATTTTCCTTCCCTTCCTTACAGGATTGAGGAATCTTGCTCACTTGTTTGGTGATGTCTCCCTTTTCTCATTTTCTCACACCACTATTTCTGTTTCTGCCTTCTATGCTCAGTGGTCAACATTCAAAGCAAGCAGGCTACTCATTGACTTTTGCAGCTTCTCTGCAAAATGGAGGCTGAAACCAAACAGCTTGGTTTGAGAGAGGAACAGTGGGGGGGGGGAACAGGCAACCTTTCTGTGCTGTTACACTTTGTTCTTTAACATTCAAAAATTTAGGTCCAAAGTTTGATTAGTGACATAGAGCTGATATATCCACAGCTGAGGTGAATACTATGATGGTCTGGATCCAGTATAATCATGAAATGAAGATGAGTCCATGCATTTACAATGTCAAATACAAGTTATGCCTCTCCTCAGTGGCCAACAGGAAACCATTTTTGTGAGCAGACATATATCTATTTTTTCCCATTATTTTTTCCTAAATTGCTGGCTGGGTGTTCAAGATGAGTAACATTTTTCTCAGAGTAATATACAGATAGTTACCAGGTCTGTGCCAAGTAGATTTCAAATTAGTCCCGTCTACTTTTGATCTTTATTTTTTCTCAACCTTACCTACCTTGGATTTATTATAATACTGTTATTGCATTGGTGCCCAGATGAAATTCAAAGCAATTTACAAACCCTTCTACCTGTGAACTTGTGTACACAGGGATTCCTATCTAAGTTAACCTAAATTAACTAAAGGTATGAATCAAAAGTGGAGCAGTTAAATCCCATTGAACTCCTGTGTGGCCAGTCATTCTCAATTAAATCAGCTCTAGTACAATTTATCTTAAAAAAGATTGTCACATAGTAATTTAATGCAATTTAACTAATCCACTTTAAAATGAAATCAGATTAATTTTCAGGAGCATCCCCATGTTGACAAGCCCTAAATGTACAAACTTAATACAGACATTGTTGAATGCAGTGTAGTCACTGCTAGCCTGAAATGCAGCTATAATATAAGAAGCATTATAGTGGTATAAGGAGTAAGAGACTACCCTTGCCAATTGAAAATGAAAAGGAAATTCAGATAGGATGTAAATTAACTGTGACTGAATACATGCCATGGGTCCCTTAATTCAGGGAATGAGGATTGGGGATATTTGGGCATTAATAAGAAGTTACTAAGCTACCTAAGGTTCAAGGAAACGTTTGAAATATTTTACAGTCTATAACAGGCTCCTACACAGGTCTATTATGCAGAATATTTAGCTAAGACAGATAAGACATTTAAAAAGAAATATTCACTTTTTTCATTGCTAGTGGGCCAATTCTAAGACAAACATGGGCTAGTTTCCATTTTTTCCTCCTTTTTGATGCGAAGAGCCATTTTTCATCAACTCTGCCAAAAAGGCAAGAAGTTGGGAAGGCAAAATAACTCAAAGTGAAAGAAAGCAAAAAATTTCTTGTTAAACACTACAGAAGCCTATTGTGAACCTTAAAGTTCTCACTAGCACTTCAGTTTTACATTTTCTCTGCAGACCAGATACAGACATTGCACTTTTTTTTACCAGTATAAGTGATCGGAAACCAGTCTATACCCATAACAGAACAGAAGTTCAGCGTACACAGGCTGATTTAAAAATGGCCAAACCTATTCAAAGATTTCTCCCCTCCCCATTGCTCCCCACCAAAGGGCAAATGTGTGTTCTCTGTACTACCAATCTAAACGATGCTGCTTACAGAAAACCATGTAACTTCAATCAATTCTTCCTCAGGGTTTTTGAATGTCTGTACTTAGCCACAGATGACACCATAAGTGGAACAATTACATCATGCCCTTTTCCTACATGTCTGAATGGAAGAATAAAACTCACCCTCCCTTCCAAAGCCAACTGGCTGCATAGAAGCTGGCTTAGATGATGGTTATTAGCACTTAGGGAGAAAGAAGTATGTATACTTGATACTGTCCTTATAGGTATGTGGGAAGGAGGTGGTACCATGGGTCCAAATCCTGCCATGTATTTGTTAGTGTGATTGGCTGGACCCAAGGAAATCCACTGCATTGTTAATTTATAATGGAAGTAGTAGGCTGTTTCTATTATAAAAGGGGAGCTCCAGAGGGTCTGTGCCTCAAAGTGCTGTGTCTGTGGCACAAAGCCTTTATGATTCTCCTTGTTTTTGACTTCTCACCTTGGCTTGGGAAAGATACAAACATCAGCATATCATCACTCTGTTCCTAGTATCTAACAAAGTAGGTTGTCATTTACCAAAGCTCATGCTTCTCAGAGCCAGTTGGTCACTAGAAGGTGGCACTCTGCCTTATTTTCTATCAGACTTCCTCAAGGGAAGAACATAAAGTGTTTTGATCAGCATCAGTCCTATCATAGAGAAACAGGGGCGGAAGGGACCTCTAGAGGTCATCTAGTCAAACCCCCTGCCTGAGGCAGAATCATTGCTATCCAAATTATCCTCTAGAATCCATAGTCTAAACTTTACAACACCCTAACCTGTTGCTGGTAAAGCAGGAGAACCATGGCAGCCAGTGTCCTGCTTCTATAACAGGTTGTCAATATATTTTATAGACGTTAGGGCTGAAAGGGACCTCGGAAGATGGAGTTCAGCCCCCTGCCCCAGGGGCAGGAAGTCAATTGGGGTCAAAGGATCCTAGTAAGATAAGCTCCCAAATGTTTCTTGAAAGAGTCCACAGTAGGTGCCTGCTCCACCTCTGGAGGGAGTCTATTCCAGGCCTTGGGGGCTTGGACCAACAAGAAGGTTTTCCTCCTGTCATTCTGACAGGGACTCCAGTTATTTATCCACCTTATAGCAATGTTCCCTCTAAGGAGCAGAGGTCCGTGAGCATGCCACCTTGGTCTGTGAGTGCACCGCCTTGGTCCGGTGTGGGGCCCTTACTGCTGGGGGCTGGAGGTTGGAGCTGGGGGCTGGGACTGGATGCTGGGGGCCAGAGACTAGGGCCAGGGGCTGGGAGCTGGGAGCCAGGGGCTGGAGCTTGGAGTCAGGGGCTGGGGCCGGTGGCTAGAGGTGGGGCTGGGGGCCAGGAGCCGGGGACCAGGGGCTGGAGGCTGGGGCCAGCCAGGGGCTGGAGCAAGAGCCTGGCATGGGCTCCCCAACTCCGGGGAAGTGCTCCTCCTTGCCGCATTAGGGCCGGGGAGTGGAGCACTTCCCTGGAGCTGGTGGAGCCCACGCCAGCTGTCCATCCCATCCTTCATCCTTGCCTTTCCTCACCTCAGGGAGGAGCTGCTGCCTGTCCCAATGAGGCTCCGCCAGCTTCAGGACACTGCTTCGCTCTCTGGCTCTGACACCACATGCCTCCTCACTCCCTGAGGTGATGTGGAGGAGCAGAGCAGTGTCCTGGAGCTGGTGGAACCTCACTGGGGCAGGCAGCAGCTCCTCTCTGAGGTGAGGCAAGGCAGGGATGGAGGCTGGGGTGGGGGGCTGGCACGGGCTCTGCTGGCTCCGGGGGAGTGCTCCACTCCCCGGCCCTGATGCGGGGGAGTGGAGCACTTCTCCGGAGCTGGCAGAGCTCGCTCTAGGTGCGCGGCCTTGAAAAGGCTGTGCGCAGCCGCACTTCTAGTTGTGTGTGGCTGCGCACGTGCGCACCTTAGAGGGAATCTTGCCTTATAGTAGTTTTGTCCAGCTTACTTTTTCCAATTTGTTTATGAGAATATCATGTAGGCCCTTCTCAAAAGCCTTGCTAAAGTCTAGATGTACTATAACCATAGAATTCCCTTTATCCACCCAACTAATTACTTTGTCAAAGAAGATCAAGAGATCCCAGATAGAGGGCCATGCTGCCAGCTACAGAGGAAGGTGAAATCCCCAACAATCCATACAAATCTGACCACTAGGAAAATTTTCTTCCTGACCCCAAATATGGTGAGTGGTCTAATCCTGAGTGGAGGGGCAAGACACTCCAGCCAGGAACCTCTGGCTTTGGTCACAGCAGGAGCATTGGCACACCCCAGTCAAAATCCCAGCCTTGACTATAGTCGGTGCCCAGTGCCTCTGAGAAAGAAAGGCTTAAAAACATCCTGAGACATATAGCAGAAAAGGGGGTGAAGGGAATCAGCAAAGCCCAGAAGCATGGTAGGACCTTAGTAGAACATACGCGTAGCAACACCTAGATCATCCCCAACCAGTGGTGTCCAACCTCTTCTTGAACACCTCCAGTGATGGAGAGTCTACAGCTTCCCTAGGCAGTTTAGTACACTGCCGTACTATGGTAACACCAAACAAGTTTTTCCTGATCTCCAATTTAAGCCTACTTTGCTGCAACTGCAAGGCATTGGCCTTCATTCTCTCTGCAGCGAGAAAGGAAAGGTGCTTTACATCTTATTATGGCATATTATATCTTTTTTATGGCAGTGTGAGAAGGGAAGTAAAAACCCCTCTCGTGTGTCCTACACCCCCACCCCATTGACCCCAATACTTACCGCAGGGGTCCAAATGAATGGCAGCCGGGAAGAAACACCAATGCAGGCTCTGCAATTCCGGAGCAGCCTGAGCCTGCGTATCAGCAATTGGCGGGGGTGGGGCTCCAGAGAGGCGTGGGCTACTCAAAAAGCAGTCGGGAACACAGCTGGGTGGCCAGCGGGGGAAAAATGGGATGGCGGCTGGGAGACGCCGTCTGCAGAGCCAGTAATCACAAGCCCCGAGTGTGGGGGAGCAGAACGGAGTCTTTGCTGGAGGACTCCAGCAGACAATACAAGGAGCACAAGTCTTGGGGACCAAGGAATGCCTGGGAGTGACATCGTAGCCCCATTAGGGAACCCAGGTACAGTGGCTGGGGATAGCAGCAGGGAGCTGCTACTTCTCTCGGGCAGCTCGGTGTGGAAGAAGGCACAGCCCTGCATGGGAATTACCCCACCAGCTCAGGAGGATCAGGTCAACTACAGGTTGCCTGGTACCCGGGGGCGGTCACGCTAGGAAGACTGACCAGGGTGGGGCACAGGGCAGCTGCCTGTCCCCACAACTACTAGGAGGGAAGGGACGGATGAGTTCCCCTTCTTCTTCTCCCCCCCACCCCGAGTGACCAAGCAGGCACTGGGATATGGGATCCCAGGAGGCCGGACACTTTTTGTTGAATTTATTTTTAGTTACAGTTAGCCCCAAGCTAGGGCAGGTTTAGTTGCACAAGCGAGCCTGAAATTGAGGGACCAGCTGAGGGGAAGATTTGTGCTGGGTAGGAAGACATGACCCATTCCAAGGCGGATGGTGTAGATGAGGCAAGATCATCCAGGGGAAGACCTGCAGGCTGCAGTGTTTGCCCAGGCCATGGATGTAGCAAGAGTGGGCCAAAGGGGAAGTTTGGAGCCCCACGAAGAAAAACCAGGGTTGAGACCTCTTCGCTTTGGTGGCCACCTGCAGGGAACTGCCTCCCTAATAAAGAACATCAAAGACATGGCAGGTGAGTAGGAGCAGCACCTGAACCATGTAGGCGGCACCAGAGTCCAATCTCACCCTGACATTGCTTGGGGGCAAGGCATCTATCAAGAAGGGGCCAACACTCCAACACCCCAACACTCATTGCTGAGGAAGAACAGAAAGACCAGTGTTATGATGACCTTGATGAAATCCTGACTATCATGCCAGAAGATGTCATCCTTCTTGGAGATTTCAATGTGAGTTGGTCGGGAATTTAACATGTGGAGGGGCGCCATTGGGAAGGAAGAAGAGGACAAGGGCAATTACATTGACATCTTCTTACTCAGGAAATGTGCAGAGAATTACTTTGGTTTTTTACTTTTACATTACTACTTTTACATTACTAGAATATAATAGTTACATTATTATGTCCTGGTTCCATCAGGACTGATTTGATGAAATTAACACTGAAATCAAAGCCCTCCTCAATGGGAAGAGAAAAGCCTTTTGTGACTGACAACCATCCTACATCTGATCAGAAGCAGGGAACTTTTCAGTAGCTTAAAGCTGAAGCCCAGAGGAAGATTCAAGAAATCAGAAACAAATGGTGTGAAGAGAAGGTGAAAGAAATCCAACAATTTGTTGACAATCATGATATGAGGAGCTTCTTCAGTGCAGTGAAGGTTATGTATGGACCAAGCTTTTGCAGACTCACCCTGCTTAGATCTGAAGACAGAAGTTCACTCCTCAAAGACAAGTTCATCCAAAAACTCCTGGAAGGAGCACTACCAAAAGCACCTGAACCGAGAATCAACGGTGACTGATGAAACCATCCCACAGCATCTAGTAAGGGAAGCATTTGGCAGTCCACCAACCTCTGAAGAAGTCCACCAGGTGATAAGACACATGGTGATCAACAAAGCATCTGGCCCTGATGACATACCAGCTGAGATCTTCAAAGTTGGTTGGGAAACTATCATAGATATGATCTTTGTGGCCCAGCAGATCAAGAAAAAATGCCGAGTAACTATATATGGTGTTTATTGATTTGACCAAAGCCTTTGACTATGTTAACCATGAGACTATATGGAAGATCTTAACAAAGTTTGGCAGGAAATTTATCACCATCCTAAGACTCCTTCACCATCCTATCACCATTTATTACCATCCTAAGACTCCTAGATGATGATCTCCATCGTATGCGGTGACTCTGCTACTGAGCCCTTTGCCATTTGAACTGGCATTAAGCAGGACTGTGTGATCACACCAATTTTGTTTTCCATCTGTGTTGTGGTCATTAAGATGCTCATCCGTGACCGTCTGCCACATGGCATCAGCATTGAGTACAGCATGGATCAGAACCTTTTCAATCTCTCCCGCTTCCATGGCAAAACCAAAGTTATTTTAGTCTTGGTTGTGGTGGAGTCCATTGATGATTGATTGTGCTGTCATTTGTACAAAAGGCGCTTAACTGCTTCTCTCAAGCCTTCCAGTGTCTGGGACTGACCCTTAACATTGGAAAAACAAAGATACTTCACCAGCCTACTCTGGGACAATCAACTCCCCCAGCAAAGATCCTCAATGATGGACAGGAGCTGGAGAATGTTGAACACTTCACATACCTCAGCAGCCATCTCTCAAGGAAGGCCAGTGTTGATGAGGAGATCCAGTATCGGATCCGATGTGCCAACTCTGTTTTTGGAAGACTGAATCATGTGTTTCATGATTTTGACATCAGAACTTGAACAAGCTACTATATAAGGCTGTGGTGATCCCCACTTTACTTTATGACTGTGAAGCTTGGGTGACCTACAGGGACCATATGGAACACCATAACCAGTGCTACCTCTGGAAGATCCTTGGCATAAAGTGGGAGGATCATTGCACTAGTGCCAGTGTCCTCACTGATGTTAACACCACCAATATGAAAGCATTGATGATTCAACATCAGTTGTGGTGAACAGGACATTGTTTGAGTATGTTCAATGTATGTTTTACCAAAACAACTGCTATACTCCCAACTTGGCCAAGGACAGAAGATATGTGGGGCCCAGAGGAAGTGCTTCAAGGATACCACCAAGGTGAACATTAAGAAGTGTGGTATTGATGCCACAAATTGGGAAAAACTAGCTTGGGAGAGGGCTACATGGCAACACCTTGTGAGAAGGTACAAATTTGAGGAAAACCACCATGCCTTGGAGGCAGAAAAATATCAGTAACAGAAGGAAAGGAAATTAGATCAAGAAATCCATGGTCCAACCCTCCCTTTAACTACTACCTGTGGTGTCTGCGGCTCTAGGATTGGCCTTCTTAGCCATCAGTGGACTCATCTGCAACCTTTTACTTGACCCGTGAGAGTGCTTGTCCTCAAAAGGTGAGGGATTGCTGCAGCTGACGATGGAGGTAAGACTAACTGGTCTATAGATCTCTGGGTCCTCCTTTTTGCCTTTTTAAGAGAGGCACTACAGTGGCCCTTTTCCAGTCCTCTGGTACCTGGCCCATCTCCCACTACTTCATGAAAAGCATTGCCAAGGGCTTCGAGATCTCCTCTGCCAGATTCTCCAGTATCCTGGGATGAATTTCATTTCATCCTAATGACTTAAATTCATTCAGACCTATCAAAATCTCTCTGACCATCTCTTTTGTTGTCTCCTGCCTCAGTTTGCCCCTTTCCTTACCCAGTGTAACCTCCCATGTCTATCTACCAGACACCGCTTCCGCTCGGGCTTGGCCGTGACTTCTTTGGGATGAAAGAGTCAGTTTCTAGGTGACTTTAGGGTGATGCACCAGGAGCCTTGCCTGCCACATCTTTCATGATTGATTTGTTTCACTTGGGAGGACAGTGTTTCGGTCCCACTTCCCCTGGTGCTTCCCCTTGGGCCACTTCCTTTTGCGGCTCTTTTGTGGGGCACCGCCTCCCCTACACCCCGTCTACTGACAACCGTGATGGAATCGTTCATCATTGAGGATGGTGTTCTGGAATTTCTCTCCTCTCTAGCCCACTGGGTCACTCTTCCTCGTAGGTGTCTCCAGTGGCCCTCTTGCTTTGGCTATCTCATAATTGCGTTCGACACCGCCCTGCTCTGGGGCGCCTTTCCCCCCTTTTGAGGTCATAGTTGGATCTCAGTTGGTTGCGGCTGATCTGCCGCTCCACTGGGTTTTGCCAGGCTCCAGTCTTCACTGCAGGTCTCAGCCCTCCACAGTGGTCCTGTGGACTGTGCCTCTGATTAAGGCTGTCTATATAGCCTAGGGCGATCCCTTTCTGGAGTGCCCACCAGGGCTTCCTGGGACGAGCTTCTATATGTGCTGGGGACTCCACTTCCGATCCCCGCGGTTGGAGTTCCACCAGGCTTTTTGGCCCGGCTCCAGGTGACTGGCCAGCCAATCAGCCCCGGCAAGCATGAATAAAGTGGGTTCAGGTCGACGCGGGAGCTGTTCCCAGCTCCCTCTGGCTTGTCTGCCTTTTTTCCCTTTGAAGTGTTGCCGCGGCGGTTCCACCTGCCGCAGTTTCACTTTCACCAGCTCCGTTCTCTCGGGCAGCATCCCGCCGCCTACCGGCTTCACCAGGTAAGTTTTTCTCACACCCAGATAATTGCTATTAGATGTTTGGCTGTGTCATATATTTTTTTTTCTGAAGACTGGGGTAAAATAGCTGTTGAGTAGCTCTGCCTTCTTTGCATCCTTTGATAAGAGTTCCTGCTGGCTTGTTAACAGTGGACTCGCAGCTTCCCTGGTCCTTCTTTTCTGGCCAACACACTTACAAACTTTTTCATCCTATTTATTCTGTAGAATGAGACACCTGACTCAATGCCACGAGCCACATGTCTTATTTTAATTAGCACCCAGTTTACTAAAATTCTTCCTTCATAATTATAGTCTTTCATGTTGGGTAGAAAGATTTGTTGGAGAGATGGTGATTGCTGTGATTCATTGGAGAACTCAATTAATAATTTGAGTACTCCTTGCTTGTATTTTAAAAGTTAAATGTTGCCTGGACTTTTCTTTATAAACTTTTTCTCAATTCACATTTTGATGACATGCTTACTGGACATGAAGACTTGCAAGCATTAGTTGAACTCAGCA
>NW_005841891.1:3109579-3141729 GCF_000455745.1 Alligator sinensis
ATATGGTTTAAACTGTTTCAGAAGTTTTACAATTATAGCATCAGTTGGAGTCCTGCTTTGTGCTTACAGGTGCTGTTTTGCACTTAAATCGTAAATTGGTTTTGGACAAGTAAAATTTTCCCGGCTCATTTTCTAGCATCCTTTAATATTACCCCAGCCCCTGTAGAACTGCCCCTGCTGGTCACTCACCAGGCTGTTGTCTTTGGGTTCTGCTAACGCATTGTTAAATTTCCTTACACTGAGCAGGGTCCAGGCACTGTCTGTGACTTGGGGTTCCTAAGTACCTGGTTGGAGGGGCAGTTCCTCTAGCCATCATCCTAGTAGTCTGAGCACTGGGACTGATGTCAGCTCTTCCAAACTTGTCAAGAGCATAAGCACACCCTTTACTAAAGTCTTGTGGATGTTCTGAGTTGCAGTTTTTCTTTGTAGGGGTACATGATAGTTGAAGCAGGTAACACATTCCTTGTCCAAGTGAGCTCCATTTGGATGGGTCATAAAAAAAATGGGTCTGGAGAAGACTTCACAAGGTCATCTAGGCTAGTCCTCTGCTCAAGCCAGGAGCATTCCTGATGGAAACCATCCCAGACAAATGTCTGTGGCCACAAGTTGATTGAGAGTAGGTAGGTTCAGGCTAGACATCAGGAGGCACTACTTCACAGTCAGGGCGGCCAGAATCTGGAACCAGCTTCCAAGGGAAGTGGTGTTAGCTCCCACCTTAGGGGTCTTTAAAAGGAGGCTTGATAACTGCCTAGCTGGGGTCATTTGAACTTAAAATTAGGGGTCATATGAGCCCTGTATTCAGTCCTGCCCAGGGCAGTGGGTTGGACTAGATGATCATCTCAGGTCCCCTCCGTCCCTATTTCTATGAATCTGTCCAACCTGCTCTTGAAATAAACCTCTCTAAGTATCCTGTTCCAGTGCTTGACCGCCCTCAGTCAGAAGCTTCCACCTAATCTCCAACCTAAATTTCCTCTGTTGGAGCTCCTCTCCCTTACAGTCAGAGAAAAAAGCACATCTCCATCCACTCTGTAATCATCCTTCAGGTATCTGAAGGCAGCTATCAAATCCCCCCCCTCAGTCTTCTCTTTTCCAGACTTAATAACCCTAGTTGGTTTAGCCTTTCTTCATAACTCTTTATTCCCAAGCCCCTAATCTGCAACAGACTCCTTTGAAGCTGTTCACATCCTTTGTGAAGTGTGGGCCCAAAACTGGGTACAGGACTCCAGGTAAGGTCTCACTGGTGCTGAATAGAGTGGAAGAATCACTGCCCTTGATTTGCAAGTGACACTCCTGTTAACACAACCTGCAATGCTATTAGCTTCTGGGTTGATCAGCAAGGTTAAAGAACCCAAGAGTCAGGTGCAAGAATGTCTTCTGTTGTCTCCTGTAGTTTTAGGAAGGAAAAGGCAAACAAATCTCTGGTTCAAAATGGAGTTTGGAGCCTGACAAGGGGAGAGATGCGTGGTCCCAGGATTTGTAAGCAGACAAACCGACGCTGAGAGTTCTGGAAATCCTGTATCAAATGCCTAAGGTCATTTTTTTTTATAAAAAGAAAATATTGCCAAGATGCTAATGTGTCCACATGGTAGCAATGTGTTTGTGAGGAAGTTTAGTTCCGTTAATTACTGCAGATGGGCTGTGTGGACTATGTGTGCTACACAGATGGAGTGTATGATACCCTGATACTTTTTAAGTATGCAAATTCCTATTGAAGTGGCAGAGCTTAATGACTCTCTTGGATTTAAGCTGCTACAACCTATTGTCTCAGTAATCCAGGGTTTAAGGATGCTTTAATTGTATGGGTGATGCATGAAAGCCCAATTTATATCTGGGGAAAGTTTAATGCAATTCCTAGCTACCTGACTTTCTGCTTTCTTCAAGCCCAAGGGTCCAAGTTTTGAATCTCAGCTGTGATTTATGTTTGTATCACACAGAGAGACTTTCTTCTCCTCCCTTATGCACATTTAGCATGAATAAAAAGTAACTTCACTGGTATAAGGGAGAAAAGAGACTAAATGGATTTTTCCAACAGTACCGCACTATCAGTTAGTGGTTTGCAGTACATGTTGCTGCCCACATTGGCATTACTAGCTTCTATCATGTAATGATTTGGGATTAAAGCAAGGTTGCATTTGTTTCTATTTTAAGATGCTTTGTTTTTTCCTTAGAAACCTTCTCATAAAATATATATATATATATATATATATATGTTTGGCTTTAAGGCCCAGTTGGGGGTAAAGTTTTATTCCCAACCAGCCCTGTCATGTTAAAGTATTACACCACATCCTGTATCTGAGGTATAACATCACCCGCTAGTCTGAGAGCACCTCTAGACCTAGACATTCAGTAATGGGATGAATAAAAGGGATGTTAATTTTGCTGGGAATTTCCCTTTGTTGGGTTGGGCATTAGTGCAGCTGCAGTAAATTGCAGTTCTGGCTCTAAAATGAAGGGGTAGAGTCTGCTTAGATGGAGTGTGTGTGTGGAGGAGGGAGTTAGTGGGGTACAAGGGACACTAGGAGCTTTTCCTCCATATGTGTAGCATGTGTATGAAGGCCAGGCAGAACTGTAGTTTGTGGTTAGGGGAACACAGGGACTGCTTCTTCCCCACAGCTGTGACCTCATGGTATACTACAGGAAGTGGCAAGGGGGGCCCCTTACTAACACAGCTGCTGGAAGAGGAGAGCAGTTATAATATACCCCTTAAAAATCTTACAACTATATGCTTGCATCTGTGTCCTGTAGGCTGGGACACCCATTCTGCCACATACGTATAGTGCTCTGTGTTGCCCTTTCCCAAAAGCACAATCACAAGTCAGCACAAACGGTGCCTGGTAGTATTTTTATTGCAATCAGACTTTGGTATCAGATTAGCATTCCCAGTAAGTATCGAATAATGGGAGGCTGTGAACTCAGCCTGGTGTGAGTGACTGTACATTGGTATTACCTAATTCTTAAAGTATTAAGGTAATTAGGAAACATGAAACTCCACAAAACTAGACAGCTAGCTGTATTGAGGGTATCAAAGGCATTTCTTCTCCCATGTCAATTTTGAACAGTGCTCTCGGCTACTACGTTACAGTAATCAGCTTAGCTAAATTTGTTTTGCATGTCTGATGTTAATGAGTGACTGGTTGTTATTCTTTTAGGGTGAAATCCACTACATCTGCATAAGCAGAAGCGCTAGGCAGGTGGAAGGCAGAGGGACTGGGGAAACAAAGTCTATACTCCAACCAGGCAGGAGGACTGCTGTGCAGTATTCCTAGGGCATGCTGTTTCAGACTAGAAAAGCAGCTTTATACCCGTTTACCCACTGCATGGCATATTGGACCCACTAGGTCTGTATGAACATGGATAGGGTACCATGGTTCTCCATTAGCCCCATTGCAGCCTTCCTCCTTGGACTCTGTGGAGTTGTTTGAAGACCAGTTCCACTACACAGAATGGGTGAAGAGATAGCTCAGGCGACTGCTCCATGCCTGGTCCCCTTGTATGGCTAATATGCATGCCTTTCTGGTGCACAAGGCCTCTGCTTTTTCCTCTCTGGTGCATCTGATAAAACCAATTAATGAAATGGTTAAGAAACAAAGTCCTCAGATTTAAACAAACTTCTGATGGATTTCAACAGCCCCATGCAAGATAGCAGGGCAGGAAAGCGTCTTTTGAGATGCTTTTCTAGATAATTCAATTTATTACCCATCCCTGCAAACATGCCATTTCTAATTGATTCCATATGCCATGCTGTGCTTTATTTTATGTTCTTCTCTTAAGGTTGTTCTGTTCAGCATGGAATATGCCATTCAGCAGTTTGTCTAGGCCTGGCTAATGTTACACTGCATAAACAGGAAAGGGTCTAGGACTTGCTGGCATGTTTAAAATGTGGTGTGAATAATCTCTGGCCTTACAGTCATTCATTCAAAGGAAAACCCTGCTCCAGTCTGACATTGTTGATAGCTGCAAGAAACCTGTTTAAAATGGCTCTTATTGTAGGGGGAAAAAAATCTTCCTTCGTCCTGGAAAGATCAAGGATGAAGCTCTTGTTTGGTAATAGAAAGCAGGAAAGGTAACACAAAAGAGGCAGCTTGAGAAGCTGCAGTGGGGCTCAAGGTGTCCACCCATCGAGGCCAAGACAGCACTTGCTAAATCATAACATATTGCTGTCCTCATCCATAATTAAAATGAGATTTTTATGCTACCCTGGTGAGTTATTTCATCCGCGTTACTGAGAATCATGGAGTAGCTACTCTTCTCGACCACCTTTTATGGCATGGGAATAAGGGAAAGTCTTCTCAGGATTATTGCCAATATGCATACTTTCCCCTGCTACCCCTCATCCCTGCCTTCTCTCTCTTTGTGTCTTCCCCCTCCTCCTCCCCATATTAATTCTCATTTAGCATTGTGAAGAGATGATGAAAGATGCCAAGGTCGTTCTCGTGCCAGCAGGATCTCTCGTACACGGTCAGCCACCTCCAGGCTGAGCATGCCAGTTTCCTGTTGTGTAATCTCACCAGGAGGTTCAGAGGCATGCAACTGCCAGCCAAGATCCCCAGTCTTTTTGCATAATTATTCTTTTGGAATGACTGTCATCTGCAAAGCCAAGCACATTGGCTAAGGCCAGGACCCCTTTGTCTTTCTTGTTTTCAAAGCATCTAACTGAAGATTTCTTAGTGAATTCCTATCTGTCACAATTTGTATTTGAGGCCACTTGGGGGGCGGAAGGGTAAATGAATGAGCACAGAGGTGGGAATTGGGATTGTTCCCTGCTATAGGTCCTGTCCCAGAGCCACAGGTTGCTTCACCTTCCTTACTCACTTGGGTTGGAAAACTACGTACTAAAAGCATGGTGGTATTTGGAGGTCCTTTAATACATTTCTTATTATCTTTAATTTGTGTAACATTTAACTCCCACAGGCTCATAGTGTTATGGAAGCCCCATCATGCTAAACACTTTACAAACATATATGGAGAGAGGGAGATCATTCTTGCCAACAGTGTTTCTAATTCAAAAAGATAAGTCAGGCCAGGAGTGGAGAAAAGCTATGTTACCCCCATTTTGTAGACGGGGAGCTGAAGTATTAAGAGAGACCATTTATCTGATGTCACACAGGCAATCTATGGCAGAAGCATGTGTTGAATCCTTATATTCTTGATCCCAATCCAGTATCTGAGCCACAAGGCCAACTCTCCTCTCTGAAATGCTATCTATGTAAGGCATAAACCCCAGATCCTCAAAGGTTTGTTAGGACAATTGATTTCAAAGTGCTGCAGGCACCTGAATGGGAGATAGATACCACAGGATAGTTTTGAGGATCTGGGCCCAAATGCAGTGTAGACCTTATTTTGAAGAGCCACTCTGGGAATCAACAATTAGTTGCTATGCAGAATTACATCAATAGAGCAGCATTAATTGTGCTCACTGAGATAAACTAGGTGCATCCACATAAGATGCCTACTGCTCAGTAGCTGAATAACAATGCAGAGTAGCATGTCACAATGCTGACAGTGCTAATATGCTACTGTGCAGTATTATTACGGTACTGTGCAGTAGCGTCACTTAAAAGACGTTTGCTGGCACTACTGTGCAGTAACTGGTTAAATTGGTGGAGCTGTGTTGACTAAGATGAAGTCATGTCAGTGCAACATTCTCTAGTGGGCAATTGCAATAAGGCTGGATTTTCATGAGGATTCAGTGGAGCTTTCTAATGAGAGAGAGAATCGGGTAATAAGTCTGTTTACACGGGCTTATTTGTTATGGAGAAGTGGCAACAAAAGACATGTTCCTTTCTGTTTCTTTTCCTTTCTTTTTTTTTAAAATAGAAACATTGGAATAAGGCCTCGTTTGGTTTGGATAAGATGCAGTCCATGAGAGTTCAAGTTCTAATGTGCCAGCTTTGGGGGGCAACTAGTGTTACTATTCTTAAAATCAGCTTGGATTTTAAAGGCTGCATCAAGACAGAGAGAGAGATTTGTTGGACTGCTTTGCCAGATTACTGGCACTAGCTTATCAATGGGCTGAGGAGAATGAATGGGCAAATACAGCTTGAAACCACTGCTGATTTATGAATGGGGGGAAGAGCTGCTGGATGAGAAGAGGAAACTCTTCTGTATTGGCAAAATATTAATACTTTTTTTGCCACTGAGCAGTTGAAGCTACTAGTAGAAGCCCTTCTTAATGGTGAGATTCACATATATCAATTCCCATGTATGTTATGTCTGTTTAATCTAGAAGAGGACATGGGTGGGCACCAGGGTAGAATGCATTAAAGCTTGCCTGACCATCACTAATGAGGGCTGACCTTTGCAGCAATATATACACTCAGTTTATTAAAGCAGGGGCAGAACAATCTCCAGGCCTTTGGTCAATCTAGGTTGCTTGGGGCTGAGGAATTTCCATTTAAAATCTCTCTTCAGGTGATAAAGACTGATTCAATAGAGATCGGCTAATAAAGAAAGTGCTGGAAGCTACTATTAAATTCTAGCTTCTGTCAGCTTAACAGCAAAAACTTTTAATGAGGAAACCATTAAAGTTGACCTAATGAATCAGAAATGCTTTTCCTTGCTGGCTAATTATAGAGTGCCTAGAATATCTTCCGACATATGTAATTTAGAAAATACTGATCTATTGAGTCTCCCTGCTCTCAAAGGAAACCTGTTGCATGGCAGTGAAGTGAAAAATGCACTTTATAGCTTTCCTGCGAGGGGGTGGGGCTTGACCCAGCTTCACAAAGAGCCTCTGTGGTCAGGTAGGTTATATACAGAGGATACAGGAATTCAAAGTGTGTGTGTGTGTGTGTGTGTGTGTGTGTGTATGTATAAATATCATTCCAGATAAAGCATTCTAATTGCAGAGAAACACTATTGCTTACTACAGGTTTCAAGTCACTGGTGAGAGAGATCTGTGTTTGCACTGAGTCTTAAAGAGAGGTTCATATAAAATGCCTTAGCGAGTAAGTGGAAAAAATGAGCAAATGCCTATTTGGCAGTGGCAGCAAGACACAAGTGGAAGGACATTCAGAGGTACTGGATGTTACTGAAGGAAGATGATCACTGTTTGCTTAAAGATTTCAATCCTGGCAGCAATTTTTTCTTTCCCCATCTCCTGCATAATGGATTATGTTTCTAATTTTGATATTGCAGTAGTGTCAAGAGCTCCCAACTGGGCCTGGCTATGCTAAACAGTGTATGGACCCACTAAAGAAATGATCCCTTCCTTCAGATGCCTTCTGTCTAAATAACTGAAGGAAGGATTTGCTCTCCCTATCTCCCAGGCAGGGGGAAGGAAAGAATGAGGCATAGGGAGAGTAAACCATTTATCCCCAAACTGCAGCAGAGCCAGGAACTGCATCCAGATTTCTCAGGGCCTGATCTCTTAACCCCAGGGCCCTCTTGTCCTTGTATTACTGCCTGGACATTCATAGCACTCTTCATATTCTTTAGGGATATAGGATACTTGATGCCTTTTCATATGGTCCCATATGAGCCTGGACGTTTTCTCTTCAGTTCTCCTTCCATGAAGCATTGCCACATAGCTATAAACATACAGCTAAGGAGGCCTGTATGTAAGTCCACTTTGGGGATCACTGTTGCCAGTCTTTTACTAGGCAGTTTCTTCATTCAACAGGCCTTTCCCCACTGCTTGGGACTGATAGGTTGCCCAGTTTAGCTATCCATGTTTTCCTTTGCTCCCTCTAAGTCCTCTGCCTAGAAAAGCTCTTTTTTATAAACTGAGTTAATTAGTCTATATAAGGTGCAAATCTACCTCAGCTTCTGCCTAAAATTACTTTATTTAGTTCCTCTTACTTTTTTGCAGTTGTGTATTGTGGAAAAGGTCTCTACATAGGTTATTTGTTGGCCGTGGTGGATGGATATAATTACAGTGAGACAGGATATGTCATGGGAGAGACCAGGGATCCATTTTTACATAGATCCACTAATCAGCACCACATGAGTGGTGTGGCAGGGCTGTGGGTGTTCAGAGGCTTTGGTTGCAGTAGTAGCAATGGTGGGGCTGCACTGTAATTCTCAGTATGCCAAGCATTCAAAGATGCTGAGTCAGCTTCTAACATCATGAGTTGAAATAAATCCAATTTTGACTTCTTTTCCTTTGGCTTTTGGGCCCATAGGATGTACTTAAATCGCATTTTAAGTTTTTTTTTTTTTGTTTTTTTTTGTTTTTTTTTGTTTTTTTTTTCTCCTCCCCCTGCAACCACAAAGCGCATGTTGTAATCTATATTTTAGTTCTTTTTAAATGGAAGCTGAGAGTTGCACCTAGTTGTGCCTTTGTCTTAACACCTTGTTACACATTGCACTTCAAGCTGCTCACATGTTGATCAGTGTTAGTGCTAGCTAGAGTTTGGAGCAGTTTCATCTTAAGGCTAAAAACCTCCTCTGACTGTTCCCTATCTGTGCAGCCGTGACTTATCAGTAGGGGGCTGGGGAGCGGGGCCAGACTAGGAGCTACAGCTGGGAGTTGCCACGAGAGGGCTGGTGAGCCAGGATGGGTTTCTCTCCTTGCTGTAGGTGGGGGCTTGTGAGAGGTGGGTTGGGGCAGGGTGGAGCAGAAACATGAAGCTGAGAGATGGAGAGTTAATGGGATGAGGTTGGGTAATGAAATAAGAGATGGAAAGGAAATGGGGGTGGGGGAAGGGTGGTGAAATGAAGGAAGTCAGCCACTGAAGGATTAAAAAAAGAAATAAAAGAAAAGAAATAAAGAGAAAGTAAATGAAAGAAGGTCTCATTTTTCATAAATTGGGATTGGGGTATGAGAAGTGTTGGTCGTGCTTCCTGGGGTGGCTGGGAGGTGGGGGACCAGTAAGGGAAGGTGCTTTTCGGGGAGCTATTGCCCCTGCCGGGGGAAGGAAGATCTAGCTCATGGGAACCCAATCCAGCTCCCTACCTTGTCCTCCCCCTCAGCCCCAGGCCCCCTGGACCCCACTCCTGTACCTGTTTGTGCCCCATCATGTGACTAGCTTGGCAGGATGTTTGCATGGGGTTGCACCCCTGGGGGTGAGACGGTCACACCTCTGGGAGCAAGAGAGGGAGTTGCCTTGGTGCCAGAACTGCTCACTGGGCAGTAGACTTCAGGGGGTAGAAAGCTTGTCCACATATAGCAGGAGGGTGGGAGAAGGGACACTGCATCCTGGGATGCTGGACAGCTGCAAGTTGGGTGGCTCATCTGTGGGGAGTGGCCATACATTAATGGAACATGAGTTGGGTAACATGGATCAGAGATAAACCTGCCCTGGAGTGGCATAACTTAAGTTGCCTAAAGTGTGCTTCAAACCAGTTTCAGATGTTAATGTGCGGACAATCCAGGGGGTTAAGAGCTATAGGATCTGCCTAAAACTAATATGTAACAAGGCCCTTAAGCAATGAATGAGGGGCCAGATTCTAGTTCATCTGTTAGGCACCAAGGTCTACTTATATTCCTGTCCTATCCTGCCTGAGTCCCTGAGACCTGTTAGGATGACTGGGTCCTCCTCCTCACTGTTTTTTTGTGACTTTTTTTGTTTGAGGGTCAGATAATTGGATATTTCATCTACATTAACAATTTCAGACATATATAATGCAAGCCTCTAACTTGCAACAGGTTGACCTTCTGAGACACAACCATGGACCTTTCTTTGTCAGGGCCAGCACTACCAGTCATATCTGCAAACACTGAGGGACCCTCAGGAGTCAAATAGCATTTTCTTTCCAGGTTGTGCACCAATTACAATTGGCATGTGCTCTGTCTCCAGGAGATGCACAGAGCCAAGCAGCAATAGATCACTGATCGCTGGGTTGAGATTAGCCATTGAAAAGTAGCATGAGAAATATGATAGCGCTGTTTTTGTAAAACCAGAACTCATCATCAACATAACATTGATGACAGAACAAAATTACATTGAAATCTTGACCATTTATATGGACAACATCTCAGTACTATAAGCCTCCAGGGAAGCATTTTGCCTTTGAGCCCAGGAAACCTGGATCACAAAAGAACACATGTACATGTATCACTTAAAGTCATTGGCTCAAATATCTTTAGCACAAAGATCTTAAATAGCTGCAGCATCACATGGGGTTATATTGAAAACAAGAATGGCAACTTGGTCGAGACATGAGCCGAAGCATACCATCTAAGCCTGATCTATGACTTAAAGCTACCTGGGTCTTTGACTAACTCCTGATGGAGACAAAGCAATAATACAACTTCAACATAGAAGTTATGTGCAAAAAGCCATGTTGGAGCCCATCCCCCAGATGCAGTACAGACCAATTGCTATCAATGTTACAGCAGCCATAACACCAAATATGGTACCAATGTGTGGATGCTTCCATTTTAAGAAAGAAAATTGACGTGGCTTTTCTGAAGACCTTGACAAAAAAGTGGCACGCATCAAACCAGTCTCAGATAATTATGACCTTTTCATAAATGCACTGCACAAAACCTCCAAAAGGTGTATACCTCAAGGATGCAGAACTGAGTATATATTGGGGTTTACTCCCATGCTAGGAGCCAAATTCAAAAAATACAAGCAAACATTATACAGAGATCCTTTCTCAGAAGACAATGTCATGGCAGGGACAGCCCTAACTAACAAGCTCCAAGAAGAAAGATGACTAAAATGGAAAGACTTGATCAAAAGAGTAGATATGACCCATGCTAATAGGAAAGCGTGGTTAATGATTAGCAAGCTGAATAACGACCTGAAGAAAGTACAGCAATACCACAATGTCACAGCCAACCAGGTGGCTCACCAGCTTCTGCTCAATGGGAAAGCTCTGAGTAAACAGCCTAAAATATGGCTTAGATGCCAAACTGATCTGGAGGAAAATCATTTTAGCATGTCATACATAATGGATCAACTTGATGCCAGAATAAATTACTTGAAGGATGGTAAAGCAGCTGGACTTGATGACATGTGCAAAGAGCAGATCAAGCACTTGGGCACCGCAACCAAGTTTATAGGTGTTACACCTTTTTAACAATAGTTTATCAACTCTTATAATACCTAAACTATGGCAGAAAGCCCATGTAATAGCTCTATTAAAGCCAGGGAAGGATGCCTCTGGTCCAGAGAGGTTCAGGCCAGTGTCACTCTTGTACTATCTTTATAAAGTTTATGAATGCCTTATACTCAATCGCCTTTCACTTCATATTGAGTAATTTCTAATAGCAGAACAAGCTGGATTCAGGCTAGGCAAGTCCTGCACTAGCCAAATACTAAACATCACCCATCATATAGAAGGCTTTGATAAAGGGATGATAACAGGTCTGTGTTTGCCACCTATCAGTGGCATATGATATGGTCAACAACTGAAACCTGCTTGCCAAAGTCCATAGTATGATACACAACCACCACCTAGTGCAGCCCATCTGATCTCTTATGAAAGAAATGGAGCCGCTGGAGACTAAAATTAAACAGCCTCCCACAGGGTAGTGTGCTAGCACTGATCCTCTTTAACATATATATTAATGACTAGCCATACAGAATAATATAAAGAGCTTTGTATACATTGATGATCTATGCATCACATTGCAAGAGAAGGACTTCCCCACTGTTGAGAACAGACTAACATGTGCACTGAGCAACCGCTTGGGTTATTACAATAAGAATCAGCTTCGTGCCTATCTAACCAAGATATGGGTCACAGCCTTTCACCTACACTATAGAGAAGCCAAGCAGAAATTAAATGTCACCTGGGATGGAATTCCATTGACTAATCACTCAAAACCTGTGTATTTGGGGGTTATGTTGGATCAAACACTTACCTTCAAAGCACACATGGAGAAGATGAAAGGGAAAGTCAGTGCCCACAACAATGTACTTTGAAAGTTGGTCACCTCAAAGCGTGGAGTGAATCCCGCTACATTATGACCAACTGCTCTTGCCTTGTGTTACTCTACAGCAGAGTATGCATGTCGAATATGGGAACGATCAGTTCATGCCAAGAAACTAGACCCAGTTCTAAATAACAGCTGTTGTAAAATAACAGGATGTCTAAAGTCAACATCGAAGGATAGTGTGTACTTATTGGCTGGCATTGCACCACCTGATATCAGAAGAAAGGTAAAAAGCCAAAAAGAAACATCACAGTTGATTGAGTACCCCAGGCATCCACTCTGTGATCACACACAAGTAATCAAACAGCTTAAAGTGTGAAATAGTTATGATCAACATTGCAGCCTTGGACATGATGGCTGACAGGACGCGACTGAGGTTATGAAAGGAAAGGTTATGTACAACCAGATGACCTGAAATGCACCTTTAGCCCCAGGAGGACCTTCCCAGAGGGGCTGATGCAGACCGGGCAACATGGTCATGCCCAAACCACCTGCATACACCAAGTGGAAGATCAAAAACAAATGTGATCTAATGGGGCTACTCCAGGGGTTTTTATTATTTTTGTAATATGTGTACCCCCAGCAGCCCCCTTTTTAATAAGTGTACCCTCAGGAGGAGGGGTGGGGTGGCGGCAGTGCAGTGTCTGCGTGGCCCTGCTCCTGTGAGGCAGTGGCGCGGGGTGGCGGTGCTCCATCCCTGCCTGTCCCCATGTACCTCCTGGGACCTTTCAAAGTATCCCCAAGGTATGCGTACCCCTGGTTGACAACCCCCTGGGCTACTCTAATTACACGAATACATGCGAGTGCATTGAAGTGCAGACCATGGAGCACCTGCTCATTTGTTGACGCCAGTGCGGGATTACGATATGCTGAGGCTCTAAACTTTGTCCATCTTAAGAGGACCCATACAATAAAAATAATCCAACATATGTATCTTTTTGTCATATTAGAATGAAAATGTCCATATTTAGAGAGTAATTTTCCCATATCTCCTTTATCTTCTTTATTTACCAACTGATTATTATAAAACTTGATATTGAGTCAGTTTTTTTCCCCCTTCTTTAGAGGCCCCTCATATTGTGAGGCCCTAAACTGTAGCTTAAGCCTAAATCTGGCATTGGCTGATGCCTTGGTGAGACCTGTACAAAGGGGGACATTGCTGCAGCAACAGAAAGAGCCATCGCTGACACACGATTCTGGAAAAACATCTAGTTTATGACAAGGACGTGAGAAGAAGCATTTTGTACTAGTGGATAGTGAGGGACTTGAACAGTATAGAATGGAACTGCACTTAAGTCTCTAAGTCCACTTTGATGCTTACTAGGTAGAACAGACTCTGACTAAATATTAGGAGACTTGCCAAAAAAGTCCCAGAATTTGGCAGCCCTGACTTCTGTCAGTAACTGAAAACTAAAGCAATGTTCCAGTCACTTAAACCAGGGGTGTCCAAGGTCCGGCTGGTGGAGCCACATACTCTGACCCTGGATAATAGCCCTGGGTCTCAAGCTGACACACAGGCCACACATGGTGAGCAGCAGACCAGCCCTATGTGCAGGACTTGTGGGACACAGTGCATGGGGCATCTGCTCTGGGTCTTATGCTGCATGCTGCAATTGCATAATGCTAGTCTGGGACCCCTCACCCCTGCATGCTGGATCCAGTTCCCACTCTGGCTGGTTCAGGATGTGTGCTACATGTAACACCTGCTCCAGCCAATTTGGGACAGGTGCCATGTCCAGCACAAGTCCTGGAGTGAGCACTGTGTGTGGCACAGTCCCGGACTGGTCAGAGCAGGCACTGGAATCTGGCATGTGGTAAGAAGGCCATGGGTTCCCTGCATGGTGGATCTAGCACCTGCTGTGACCTGTCTGGGATTGTGCTGCACACATCACCTGCTCAAGCAGATCTGGGACACATGCTGCAGGTGGTGCCTGTCCTGGACCAGCCAGAGTGGGCTCTGTGCAGTTTACAGCCTGGACCAGCCAGAGCAGGCATTGCGTGTGGCCCAGTCCTGGACTGGCTGGAGTGAGTGTTGGATCTGGCATGCTGCAGGGGTGTCCATGGGCCTGAGGCTCAATCCAGCCTGTTGGGCTAGCTCTGTGCCATTCATTTAGTGGGTGGACTAGTCCCATACCACTCAGCTGGCCCACAGGACCAGGTGAGTTTGACAGCCCTGACTTTAGGGGTGGATCCTAGGCTTCATGCATGATATCTAAACTACAGGTCAGTTCATAACTGTGCATAGTAGTACTAAGAAGATTGACTTATTTTGTGTGCTTAACATTCCCAAATCTCTCCCTAGGCCTTCTGGTACTGTTTATTTACTTAGCTCTGGTTTTAGGCTATGAGTATAAATAATTTTATGGCTGAGCTTTCCTAACAGATGGCTTTATGGGCTGTATCAGCCACTAAAGAGCAGTACCAGGGAGCGAAGTGAAATGAGTATATAATGCAAACAGTTGTGTGCAGGCTTGCCACAAGCCATAGTAATAATTTGTTTATTGTATGTTCATCCAGAGATGGGACTAAAAGACCAGCTGAGATTGGAAACCCTCTGGACAAAATTACTGGTATGTTATAGTGACTAACATAATTATATAATTAGTACCAGTCAAAGGGAACCACTCTTTGGAGTGGCTCACTAAAGAGGCCTATAGATTCATGGCTTGTGATACACTAGTGTGCGTGTGTTTGTTAACAGTATATGCTCTGTTCCTCTGGAAAACAGAACAACTCATTGATATTGCAGATTTTAGGAGATTTTTGCAGAAAAGACACCCTTTTAAAGAAGTGGTCTGATTCTGTGGCTGTTGGGGGCTGGACTCGATGATCTTTCAGGGTCCCTTCCAGCCCGAATGTCTATGAAATCTATGAAGTCAGTGGAAAGATTCCCATTGACTTTGGGCTTTTGACTTGGGCCTCATGATGTGGGGCCTGTAATTTAACCACCCTTTCAGTTCTTTCATCCAGGAGCCACCTTTTCAGTTCTTTACTGGAGAAAAGGAAAGAGGATCAGAGTAGCTGATATAATAGATCCATTTTAAATTGCCCTCCAGCACAGAGGCTTCCTAGACCAGAAAAGTCATTCAGGCCACAAGTACCAGTGACACTAAGTACAGCATAAGTTAAATCAATCTTCTCTAATAGTTATATATATATAGAGGGAAACAATAAAGCAATATGTGACCTCTTGGGTCTAAATTTGGTGAGCCGGTCTAGAAACTAGACAACAAAGATGACTAAAGATCGTTATAAAAATGCCGCTACAGGATTATAAACAAGCAAGAGACGCACATTTTAAAAATCTGTAAATCAGTTAAGAAATAAAGATTTCCATGAGAAAATCGATAATATATTCTGTAGAGTTCAAATTGCATAATGCTTGCAACATTCATGCTCTTAGTTAATCACTTGGAAATGTGTAGGGTTTGATTCTGTTCTCACTTCGACTTCACTGATAATCAGGAAGAACTCCTGTTAAGGCAGTGCAGTTATAAGGAGAGGAGAATTAACTTGCTGTTGTTCAATATGTGTCATCTAAAGAGAGTGATCTAGTACTATATAGGCAGTTAAAGTTGTCATATGCTAGAAATAATTTGAGCTACTTATGATGGATGAAAAGATATTTGAAGGAAAAAGGGAAATATCTCATTTTTTTTTCTTATTAAGTTGAGAACAAAGTTGATTTAATGTCCTGGTAAGATTTCAATGGCTATGGGAATGTAGGTGCTGCAAAGTGTGTGGCTATGATCTGTTTGCCTAGATAAATTTAGCTTTTCATATTTCACTGTCAGTGTGACTGTCACCTGACCCATGGGTTTTCCGTTGTCTGTTGGGAGACCTATTTTGAGCCACAGAAAAAAGAATCTTTTTTCCATAAAATAGACCAGTTTTAAAATGACAATCATTATGAAAACTCACTCAGACAAAGTTCTTGAATGGCAGTGATGCTGTAACTCAGCTGTCCTGTCTCTGAAAACTTTTATATACGACTAAATCACAGGGCTGGAAGCTGATTTTTATGCAGGTGTCAGCAGCAGCCCAATTGGAGTCCTACAATAGGAAGTGAAAGGCACGTATGCTTTCAATCAAAAGGGTTTTTTTTCAGTTGCACAGAGCTGGGAGAATTAACTAGCGAAGTGGTGTAATCTCGAAAGAAGTATGGCTGTGCCCAAATCCTGACATAAAGGAGAGAAATTCTCAGAATACTTGCCTAGTAAATATAAACACAATAAAATGTTTTAGCAAATACAAAGACATCTGTTATCTTGCTCGGAGGCTTGCAGACTTGTCAAATCCACACAGTTAGTTTGAGCTGCTAAGGAGATGGAGGTGTGGGTGTCATCTTAGATTGTAGGTTGTGCCAAATTGGGAAAGCAATACATAGGATACAGTTTAATGTCAGTGCTACAGAGTTGTCACTTTAAATACAAAAGCATTGTAGAGACCAGTTTAGTATTTGGAAACACAAGACCACTTTTGTTCCAGGACAAGTAACTATATGATGTGCCATGTTGTGGTTCACTGAATGGAACCCAAATCCTCTCCTTTTACACTTAATGAAGTCATGGGAGGACTGAAGCCTGCAGTTTTCTTCCTATAGGCAAGGAAGAACACAACTGATAGATATTCCCATTCAGTCTTCCAGGATATTTGAAAATCTAGCTGGCTATTTCATGAGAGCCCGCAGCTTGCCATACGATCCAGTGTTTCAAGTGAATGCCATGAAAGTATTAAACTTCTAAATGATTTCATTAAAAGTCTTCAGTGCCTTTCAGGGAAAATGTACAACACCTCACTTTCATGTCTCTGGAAAGGAAGTGATTAGTGATCTGACAAGCAAAGAACATTTAAAAGTGTTCACGTGCTGATGTGTCAGCACTTGATAATGATTCTCTCATGCAATACTACAATTGTTTTTAAATAAAAAATACCATTGTATTGTGAAGGTAGTTCTCAGAACCAAACCACTTACTGAGTAATGCCATCTCCTTGAGGTCTGCTCCCTCACTTGTGGACACAACTCTGCCATACCAAGGGTCTCCGGCATGAAAATTGTGTCCAGATTCTGGTGATGCTTTCAAGGCTGGCTGCTGTTTGGCCCCTTTTCTGGGTTCCTTTTGCCCACCTCCTCCGTTATCGCTGGAAATGTCGGGTGTTCAGGGTGTTCCATGCATAGGCACCAACTTTTATTTCTGCTGCGGGGTTGCAGTGGTGGGGGGGGCTAAGATGATGCCAAATGGAGGCCATGTGTGGGTGGGGGTGGATGCAAGCTGCTCACTATGGGACTAGGGCTCCCTGCCCAGCTGCCCTCCCTCTGAGCTGCCATGGTGAGGAGCCCCCTGCCCACCCAGCAGCCACAGGAGGCACAACTCAGTGCTGCCACCCCCACTACTGCCAGACAGGCAGGGGGCACCTCACCATGGTGGTGCTGCCAGGACAGGGCTCCTGGGGGGAGGGCAGCAGGATGGAGAGCCCTGAGGCCGCAGCGGGTAGCCTATAAACACCCTCACCCTGCGCACAAGTTTCGGGGGCATATGTCCCTCCATGCTCCCCAGGAGTATGTGCAGTGTCAGGGAGTTGCTCTCCCCTCCGCAGATGAGCCGCCCATGACTCTGTCCCGCTCCCCTTCCTGGCCCTGGGTCTCATGCACTTCCCTGGCTTGGCAGTGCCCCCAGTCCCCAGCCCCTGCCCCATTTCCTTCCATGCCATGGGGACCTCAATTGTTCATCCCCCCCCCCCGACTTACCTGTAGGCAGCTGCTCTCCACTGCTGCCTGGGGCTGTATTCCTGGCCACATGCACATGGTGCCACCTGCATCCCATTCCCTGCAGGCCCATGCAGGCTGGGACTCTGCCAGTCAGCAAGGGGAAACCTGCTGTTTCCCATGGTGAACAGAAAATCCAGATCCCTGCATTATACTGGGAATCTGGGATAAATGCTGGGAGTCATGCAGCCCAGGACCAGGACTTGATGTTCCCATTTTTGGACCTGTCCTACCCAATTAGGGACAGGTGGTCACCCTACCCTCTTCCCCAGGGGGCCACGGCCCTTGGGCCCCCATGTACTTGGTGCCTATGGTTCCAAGTCTATTGAAATTAGAGGAAGGACACCTATTGACTTCAATGGACGCTGGATAAGAGCACTGTTCGACTTTTCTCAGGATTAGATACTCAGATGCTGCTTCCATCCTCCACCTTCAACCACCTGCCATGTTCTTCCTTTCACTAACTCTGAATTGGGAGGTTGGGAAGTCCTCACAATAAATGAACATTTTGCTGATGTTTGGCAGTGAGATGTAGACATGAATAGCAACACCACATGCCTGCCTTTCTACTACAAACAGCTCGCCTTGCAGTATGACAGTTAGCATGAATATAAAATATTCATATCCTGTTCAGCTATGCAATGATGAGCTCAAAGGAAATCATTCCCTCACAAGCTTGTCAAAGTATTGCTCATGCTTTGTACTGTTGATATCTGTATGCCTCAAAGTGCATTGTGTATATTAAGTTATGTCTTATTTACACTCATTTTACATAGGTGTGACATGGGAAAATTGTATTTGATTCTCACCTTGTATAACATATATGACAATTAAGCAGTCCAGCCCTATAGATAAGGTGCTTTTATGCTTATTAGTTTAGACTTGTACTAAGCTTTTCTAAGATAGCTTGTATGAAAGCCATGTTAGAAATTTCTTTCACATAGATTTGAGGTATCCTGATATTAAGGCATGCATTAATCTTGTATGTAATTCACTAGACAATTATTTGGCAGGTAGTCCATGTGGATTGTACTGTGTTTTCTTGCATACAGCATGCCTCAGAATATAATATGCATCTTGCTTTTGAGAAGCACAATGAAGAAGAAAAGATTTTTCCTTTTAGTACATAGCTGAGTAACAGCAACTAGGAAGTGCTCACTGTTTTGCCCCCTGCGGAGCAGGGATTTTATTTTCAGTTTCATGTGCTAAAAAGTAGAAATTGCTTTTATCCAATTTCTTGCAAATAATGGTGCACTCCAATTTCCAGCGGTGGTTTTTTGGGGGAAAAAAGTACATTTTGTAAGTGAGAAAATATGGTGATTTCTTTACATAGTTTTTGTCTTTTATCTATGCAGAATTGACTAGGAGCTTGCTAATTTAATGCATAGCAGGCTGTGTAAGTTGGCTCCATTGACTTAAGTGGTGCTACACCAATTTATGTCCGGCCCTGTTAGTTGAGAGCCATATTTGTCTGTCACTATTACCCTCTTCTTCCTCTCCCACACTCAATTTGTATCGCTGACTTGCTTTATTTTGAGCAGAGATCCTTGGTGAAATTCTAAAGAATCTAACCCCACTGAAGGTAAAGCCAAAACTCTCAATGATTGCAGCTGTGCTAACATTTCATCCCTTGGCCCTTGTATTTGTCTGTGCAAGGCCTAGCACAGCCTGATGTTGATTGAGGCCTAATAACTGTTACTGTGAGGAAAAGTTTCCTGAGCATGGTGTATTAAAATCAGACACTTACAGATTTCTCTATACATTTCTATATTTAGACATATAAATAAATGAAGCCAGACTGTCAGATTTGCTCTGTACTATTGATTTTAGTGGAAGCTACAAATATTCAGCACCTCTGAAATGCAGAATTCTTCCATGTGGGTGATCCAGTATGGATTTTAGAGCTTAAAAAAGAGTATTTGCAAGTGGGAGGAGGGAAGGAAAGCTTCACTTGCCATTTCCCCCCCAACATTTATAGTTTTCATGCCTAGTTGAGTCTGCATAATAACCATTAGAAATCAATGCCTAACTTCCATGCTTCCTTTGCTTTCACATTACTCAAAGATGCTTCTTTGTGGATGTTTACTGAATAATGATCTTTAAGCACTGTTAAATACCCTATGCAGTTTGCATTCAGTATTAAGTAACATCTATTAATAGTCCATTATGCATGAACTGGGATATCATCAGATCTTAACATGGCAGACCATGGTACAGACTCCAAGAAGCTCTGTGTTGTTTGCTGAAGTGGTGCACCCTGAGAAATAAAGTATTGTATTGTACTGCTGCAAGTTGGGCTTATTTAAAAATAGCAAACAAATTAACATGAAACAAACACAACTGATTCTTTTGTTTTTGCTGCTGAGAAAAAAACATTAAGTGAAAAGCTGGATGCTAAAACAACCTTTTGCCCTTAGAAAAAGCCGATATATCAAGTGACTCTGAAACTAGGTTAACAATCATCCACTAGTGACATTTTACAACTTTACGCTTGGGTTCCTTAACATTAGAGAAGTACAAGGTTTAGTCTTCAAGGCATCTGGGTAATAAAAAAAGAAGCTTTCTTCATTTATGGAGAAAGTTCATAACTACTGACTTGCAGAGGACATTGAGAATAAGTAAAGGTAGAGGATTATTCTACGAAGAGATGGAAATGGGTACATCAGCTATATAAATGAAAAAAGAGGCCAGGAAAAGAGGGAGAAGGGGCACCATGCAGTAAGTATACGGTAGAGATTAAGGGAAATCTATATATTAATCAAAAATACTTCGCCTGTGTTTTCCATAAGGAAAATTGTTGAATGTGGACACCAAAGTCGAGTGTCTAAAGGGAATGAGTGAACAGAAATGGAAATCCCCATACATGAGTTGGAAACAAAACTCAATTAGCTTACTTCATTCAAGTTGGAGACAAGAAAATCTCTAGCCCAATATTGTGAAAGAACTAGTACCTGTAACCACAAATTGCGTATCAAGCTTTCCTTAACATAATATTGAGTTGAAGAGGAACCATATGACTACAGAATAGTAGATATAGTACTTGAGCAATTAAAGGCATGTTAGTTTGACCTCAGTGGCATGCAAAGTCTTAGAATAAAGTTTGAAGGAATGATTAAAGATATGGAAGTAAGTAGGATAAAATGCAGCATGGGTTTACTGAAGTGGATTATGCACAGAGTAACACAATACTTTTCTTTGACAACATAACTGATTTTCTACACAAAAGAAATGTGGTAGATCTAGACTAGCTGGATGTCAGTAAATCAGCAGGTCCAGATGATTTCCACCACAGGGTGATGAGGGAATTGGCAGAGGTCATTGCGGGACCCCTGGCATAGCTTTACGAGCACTCATTGTACTCTGGTAAGATGCCAAAGGACTGAAAAAGGGACAATATGGTCCCCATTTTCAAAAAAAGGGAGGAAGGAGGACCCAGAAAACTATAGACCCATTAGTCTTGCCTTGGTCTTGAGGAAGCTCTTTGAGACAATTATCCAGGAGCACATCTGTGAGGGACCAGCAGGGGAGATTATGCTTAGGGGCAACCAACATGGTTTCATTAGAGGCAGGTCCTGTCAGACCAACCTGGCTGCCTTCTACAACCAGGTCACAAAATCCTTGGATGCAGGCATCGCAGTGGATGTAGACCTGGACTTTAGGAAGGCCTTTGACACTGTCTCTCACACCATTCTCATTAAAAAATTAGGCAACTCTGGTGTCAATGCCTACACAGTCAGATGGGTCGCAAATTGGCTGGAGGGCCACACCCAGAGAGTGGTGGTGGATGGGGCATTTTCGACCTGGAGGGATGTGGGCAGTGGGGTTCCCCAGGGCTCGGTCCTCGGGCCCGCACTGTTCAACATCTTCATCAGCGACTTGGACAAGGGGGTGAAAAGCACCTTTTTCAAATTTGCGGATGACACTAAGATGTGGGGAGAAGTGGGCACACCATGAGGGATGGACAGGCTACAACTAGATCTGGACAGGCTAAAGGGGTGGGCGGTGAGAATAGGATGGGTTTTAATACTGACAAGTGCAAGGTACTGCACCTAGGGAGGAAGAACCAGTAGCATATCTACAGGCTGGGGAACTCCCTTCTTGTCAGCACAGAGGCAGAAAGGGATCTTGAAGTCATTATTGATTCCAAGATGATCATGGGCCGACAGGGTGGGGACATGGTCAGGAAGGCTAACTGCACCTTGTCATGCATCCACAGATGCATCACAAGCAGGTTCAAGGAGAGGTGATCCTCCCCCTCTATGTGACATTAGTTAAGCCCCTGTTCCTCTGACCAGGTAACCAGTGATGCTTTTTAAATTGGCTGGCTAGTTGCCAACACTGCTGGCTTCTATTGGACTGGGCTGCTGAGGTCAGAAAGGCTATATAAGGGCCTGGTCCAAGAAGAAGGAGAGAAGTTATTTTACTGTTATGGCCCAGGCATCAGGACACAGGGAGAGAGTCTGATCCAACTGAAATGCTCTCTCTCTAGAAATCTCTGAGCCAGATCTCTACCATCTTCTGGATGATACTTGTAAGTGTTTCTAGAGAGTTAGTCAGCTCACAGTGATGCATTTGCGTATCAAATGGCTGCCTCAGCCAGACTGTTTTGCTCAGTGGTAATCCCTTGATAGTGCTCTACCTCTTACCCTATTCTAACCCTACCCTTTGTAACCAATAAAGTTCTCCTTTGTGACTGGTGTAGGAAACTTATTGAGGGGTGGGTTTAATTATGCCTAGGAGGCCCCTTAGGTCTGCAGACTAAGGGAGACTATCCTTTTTGGCCCCCGGCTTGGGGAGGAGCCCCATTTGCTTGTATTGGGTCGAGTACCCGTAGGACTATTAGGCCTGTGTTTCCCTGAGGACACAGAACTTAGAAGGTCCCCTCTCGGGGTGGTGGCAGCACGTTACCCCCAGACTCGGTGGTGGGGCTTGAAAGGGGGTCTGCCAGGGCTTAGGCGTCCTTGGAGAGACACGTGGAGTTCGGAAGGTGCACAGGCATGGTGAGGTGGGAGGCTCAATGCAGGAGCTCCCCCTACTGGCCCGC
Organism: Alligator sinensis; assembly: GCF_000455745.1. Taxonomy (NCBI): domain Eukaryota; kingdom Metazoa; phylum Chordata; order Crocodylia; family Alligatoridae; genus Alligator; species Alligator sinensis. The sequence continues at coordinate 3,132,221 of NW_005841891.1, forward strand.
CGCAACAGTCACAAGCTGGCAGAGGGTAGATTCAGACTAGACATCAGGAGGCACTACTTCACTGTCAGGGCAGCTAGGATCTGGAACCAACTTCCAAGCAAAGAGGTGCTGGCTCCTACCCTGGGGGTCTTTAAGAGGAGGTTAGATGAACACCTTGCTGGGGTTGTTTGACCCCAGTACTTTTTCCTGCCATGGCAGGGGGTTGAACTTGATGATCTGCTCAGGTCCCTTCTGACCCTACCAACTATGAAACTGGTATTTCTGGCCGGCTAGCTGGACACGGGGGCGGGGAAAGCTCACACGCGGTGGCTGCCACTGCCACCTACCACCCTGCAAAGCTGTTGCTCCGTGTGTGGCCACTGCTACCTCCCACACCCTGCTCCATGTTCAGCTGCCGCCACTGTCCTCTCCTCCATCCTTCGCACTCCGCATCCGTCCGGAAAGCCGTGCATTTTTAGGTATCCAGCACCCCTCATTCCCCACTCCTGCTGTATAACAGGGACTTTACTGTACCTATATCTATAAGCCAATTCCCAAAAAACAGCCCTTTAAATAGCATTTCTAAGCCAACAATTGTGTGGCTCCAAATCCTCACATACACCACACCCCAGGTTTCACAGATGTTACTGTAAGGATGTTCTTCTGTTGGGGCTTTGGCCTCATCAGCCTCCAGATAGTCTTCTAGCCTGGGCCCACTGTGTTGGACCTGACTTTAAGGCACTAGATGTGGTTCATCCCTTCCAGGCACCAGGTCCTTGGCCCCCATCTGGCCATGCCCCTCTCAAGTGCCAGGCTCCTGTCTGGCGACGTAGCCTCACACTGCCCCTCTCTGGGCTCAACAGTAGCTCAAGCCTTGAGCCTACCCCTGGCAAGGCTCAAGGTGATTGGGTGCCCCTCAGGCACTAATGGGACTCCTGTAAACCACCCTTTCCAGTCCTAACCCAAACTGCCAGTGTAACTATAACATAATTGTTATAATTACAAATTATGCTGAAGGGAAACCAGCACGGGTTTCTAGCAGGCAGCTAGTGCCTGACTAATCTAGTCTCTTTTTATGACCAGGTTATGAAATGCCTGGACACAGGAGGAGGGGTGGATGTCGTATACTTAGACTTCAGGAAGGCCTTCGATACGGTATCCCACCCCAGACTGGTGAACAAGTTAAGAGGCTGCGACTTGGATGACTACACAGTCCAGTGGGTGGCGAATTGGCTAGGGGGTCGCACCCAGAGAGTCATGGTGGATGGGTCGGTTTCGACCTGGAAGGGGGTGGGCAGTGGGGTCCCGCAGGGCTCGGTCCTTGGACCAATACTCTTTAATGTCTTCATCAGCGACTTGGACGAGGGAGTGAAATGTACTCTGTCCAAGTTTGCAGATGACACAAAGCTATGGGGAGAAGTGGACACGCTGGAGGGCAGGGAACAGCTGCAAGCAGACCTGGACAGGTTAGACAAGTGGGCAGAAAACAACAGAATGCAGTTCAACAAGGAGAAATGCAAAGTGCTGCACCTAGGGAGGAAAAATGTCCAGCACACCTACAGCCTAGGGAATGACCTGCTGGGTGGCACGGAAGTGGAAAGGGATCTTGGAGTCCTAGTGGACCTAGTGGTAAAATGACTTCTCTCCTTCTTCTTGGACCAGGCCCTTATATAGCCTTTCTGACCTCAGCAGCCCAGTCCAATAGAAGCCAGCAGTGTTGGCAACTAGCCAGCCAATTTAAAAAGCATCACTGGTTACCTGGTCAGAGGAGCAGGGGCTTAACTAATGTCACATAGAGGGGGAGGATCACCTCCTTGGACCTGCTCGAGATGTATCTGTGGATTCATGACAAGGTGTGGTTGGCCTTCCTGACCGCGTCCCCACACTGCCGGCCCATGTTCATTTTGGCTTCAATAATGACTCCAAGATTCTTTTCTGCCTCTGCACTGATGAGAAGGGAGTTCCCCGGCCTGTAGGTATGTTGCTGGTTCTTCCTGCCCAGGTGCAGCACCTTGCACTTGTCAGTGTTGAAACCCATCCTGTTCTCATCCGCCTACCCCTGTAACCTGTCCAGGTCCAATTGCAGCCTATTCTTCCCTTCTAGCGTGCCCACATCCCCCCACATCTTAGTGTCGTCAGCAAATTTGAACAGGTTGCTTCTTACCCGCTCGTCCAAGTCACTGATGTGGGTCCGAGTACCGAGCCCTGGGGGACCCCGCTGCCCACATCCCTCCAGGTCGAAAATGACCCATCCACCACCACTCTCTAGCCAGTTAGCGACCCTTTTGACTGTGTAGGTGTCGACGCCACACTCCCAGTTCGTAGAGTGTTCCGGATAATAGAATGCTGGATAACAGGGATTTTACTGTATATGCTTTATAAGGGTTCATCATAAACAACAGGGGTTAAATGGATTTCTAAAGAGCTTGGGACATGCACACACAGTTTCTCATGACCCTGAAAACAGGCAGGCTGTCTAGCACAACAAGGCCAACAGATGGACACAGCCAGAGAATTGAGGGGGGTATCCCATAACACGAGATCATAGCCTTCAAGGCAGACAGGTTGTCTAACACACTGTTTCCCAACCCTTTTTGCCCCATGGCATGCTTACCTAAATAAAAAAGCACTGTGGTACACTGGAAGCAGAGAAGCAGAGCGGGGAGGAGGAGGAGGGGTGCGGCCAGCTGGACACCGACCTGGGGTGGGGTGGCATGCGGCCAGCCAGACACCAACGAGGGGGCGGGGGGGCCCGCGGCCAGCTGGATGCTGACAGGGTGGGGTGGTATGCAGCCAGCCAGATAGCATTTTGGGCTGGAGCCATGCCCCCAGTCTGTCTGTGTCCACAGCAGCAGCAGGGGGGGGGTGTGGCTCCAGCCCCAAATGCACCCCACTGTCTCATGCACCTCACTGGAGCGGGGCTGTGGCCCTCGGCATCCTACGTCTAGATTGCTGATACCTAAGAGAAAGAGTCTCAGAGTGGCACCTGCGTCCTGACCAGATGTATTTTGACTCTGATGACAGCCCTAGGATTGGTAGATATAGATTTTTTTAATTGTTTGTATTGTTGCTTTTCTGTTATTACTCTGTATCTATAAACTTGCCTATTATCAACCGGCAGGTGTTGTGGTTGGTCTGAGGGTTGTGCTCGCCCGGAACAAAGGTATAGGGATTGGGTCCAAATCCACTGTCAACAGCAATTGGCCTCTAAGGCTTGAGGTGCCCTGTGCAGCACAGTTATAGAGTGAGGCCCAGCGAGGGGCCTGAGGACCAGTGAGGTGCCAGGGAACCCTAGTTGGGGGTTCAGTGGAAAGGCCCATGGGCAGCCTCGCTATTTATTATTATACCATCAAGGCATGGTGGGCGAGATGAGAAGGTGCCCTAGAGGCGGAGCAAGCATGGTTGCGGAACCACCACAGGGTGTCATGACCACCCCGGGACCCTGACATGTTACATTATAAGATACAGTTACCTTATTAGTAGGGGGACTGGAGTTGATGGCACAGGAGACCCTTTCCTGGGATCCTGTGTTTCAGTACCTCAAAGATCACTGAATACCTGCAGCATAGGAGAGGGATAGAGGCTGATCATCTGTCCTGGGGCTCAGACCACACCAGGGACTGGCATGGCCCTTGACTGACAATCAGCTGATTGCTGGCCTCAGCCTGAGGCTTGGGGGCAGGGAGCTGAAGGGCTTCCCTCTCGGGGACTTAAAACCCTGTGCCTGGCAGAGCCAAGGGCTTCCTCTGTGGGAACTTTTTAACTTCATGCCTAGCGGTTTGTCCACAGACCTACTAGATTTCTGATTTTTAATAGTCAACTGATGTTGGTCCCGGCCCAGAGAGTCCTTGTTTCAAGACCCAGTACTCGCTGAGGTTGGGACTTATAATCAAGTAACCTTTGGCACTGGTCCCCGGACATCCCTAGGTCTCAAACTGGACTCAGGACTGTTCAGCTGGTGCCAAGAATCAGCTGATTGCTGGACCCATGTATAGCTTTGAACTTGCCAGTACAGGGGGAGCCTGAGATTATTATCCTGGGCTGCCCCTGCACTGGCAAGTAGTAATGGCATGGCTGGGATATAATTCTTGAACCCAGAATTGCACTTCTGTAATGCACGTGTGGCATGGGAGCTGCAGTTGTTGGGATTGGGGATCAGATCCCATTGTGTCATTAAATGATTGTATGTTGTGGTCTTAAGTAGCACAAAGGGCACCAATTGACACTGTTGCTCAACAGTGCTAAGGAGTCTGTCTGCAGCGCTACACAGACACAGCTACATTGCTTCCTGCTTACGAGGCAGCCCTTGTGCATCAGCATGGCATGTTTGAAGGTACCAATGCCTGCCCTGGTAAGATTACTGTGCAGACTTGACCACTGGGTTTATTGGAAATAGTGGTTCTGGATGCAATTTAACGGATAGCAGCAGATTATCAGTCTCTGTGCAGCAGTACAAATAGCCTGTTGGAAACCCCAGGTCTTTAATAGTATTTTGTTAATAGTATTCTGTAATATTCAATCAACACTGCTTTGATTTTGATATATCTAAAAGTAACCTGTGACTCAAATGATTTTATGGGGTTCCATGCCAGGCTGTTTTTGTCAGGAAGTTCCTCTATTCTGCTCCGACTAGATTGCAAGCCGATAGTGAGCAGCCAGTTGAGAGTGGAGAGCAAATTGAGTGAATTTATAGGTATCTCTTTGTTGCAACATTAGCCTGCGTGATTGGACACTGGGTCTAAGCATGCAGGTTACCCTAGTGTAGGTCTGAGCAGCCATGCAGCAAATTTATACTTGAATTACTGGTGCTGCATTCTCCTGCGTGTTGCTAGGACTTTTGAGAGTTTAGTCCAGAGTTCTCTGAGATGCAATAAATGAGTGGCTTTATGATTCTTTCTCTGTGAATTGTGGGAAAGCTTGTTTGTCTGTCTTGGGAGATGGGTGGAATTGTGGGAAGGCTTTTGGAGGACTGTCATGGTTAGAAGTAGAAGCAACACCTGGTTAAGATCCTGGGCCAACTGCAGAGATGGTGTATCTACTGTGTGAAGATGTCACTCACTGATCTCTGTGTTATGCATCAATTACATTTTATGCTTGATCCACGGAAGATCCCAAAATTGCACTCATCATGGATGTGTGGCATGCGAGGTGCAATTGCTGGGATTGGGAATCGGATCCCATCATGTCATTAAATGAATGTGTTCCATGGGCCTAAGTAATGTCATAAGGCATGTGTGCACGACACTTTAAAGCAGGCTAAACACTTTTGCACCACTTTAATGGTGTTAGTGCTTGCATGCCTCAGTGGCGTATTGCACATTAATTCCAGCTGCTGTAAGAAATTCGGCAGCGTAATGCACCTTAAATGACTTGGGGTGCAGCCCAAGGACCGCTTTGCCCACTGGCAACTTGGCTGGACTGGCTGGAGTCCTGGCTGGACTCATTTGAGTCCCGTTTTTGTTTTTAGGGTGAGTGGTTTTGTTTGTGTTTTTGGGTTGTTCTCCCGCCCTGGCGGGGGGTCGGGCTAGAAGATCTATTAGGTCCCTTCCGACCCTGAAACTATGAAACTATGAAACTTGCCCTCCCCTCCCCACCAGAGAGGCAGGTAAGTGCACGGGTGTGTGCACGACACAGGGGTTTAATCAGCACTAAATTGAAGAGATGTTTTTTTAAAACCCACATAGCTTCTTCATACTGGGTTTGATGCTTTAGCTGAAGGGGTAGAGCATCATGTGTGAAGCTCTGGAGGGTTTTTTTTATAACTTTCCAGTGTCTGCTAACATGGAAAGTGTCATAGAATATGGACTTTTCTAGGATTTCAGCAGCTCCTCACGGGTTTCTTTGTGTGGATGGAAATGCAGTGCATTGGTTGGTGTGTGTCAAGGGGTCTCTGTCCCTGATCAATAGTGTCTGTTAGACTCCTTAGGTACAATGCTTACCTCAAGCTGTAGAAACTCGTGCTATGGAGGCCCTTGCATCAGACCCCTCCGCTGGCATGGCCACGATGTTGGCTACTACCCGGATGGTTCTGAGAAACTTGGAGACAAGACCCTGCCGGAGTCTCATTCTGGATTTCTGTATTGTTCACCTAATGTTTTCAGGAGCATTCCTGATTCGGATCAAGCGGCACCTTTTTCCATGCCAGATTTAGGATTGGCTGACTGAATCTATGGGTGGGGACGAAGGTATCAATCACTGCAACAGAATATCAGTCTGAAGCAATATTATCACCATTTGCTGTTGGTGTTATGTGAATTCTTCAGTGCACCAGAAAGACTTGAATTTAAAAATCAAATCTCACAGTGAATGTGAACAGTTCAGATGCATGCAGAAGGATTATCTGCTACATTTGAGGAATGAACCCAATGCATTTAGTTTAATTTTGTGTGTGTATGACTATATTTTTTTATATTGAAATGATGCACACAATTTTTATGTGCAACCTGGGTATCATTTTGTTCTCTCTTCAGTAAAGCATTATAAAGTGTTTTGAATGGTTGCTCTGTCTGCTTATTGCTCTTGTTGGCACCCTTCCTGCCTTATACGGAAGCTGTCTTATTTTAGCCTTGGATTTCGATGCTTGTCTATTCTGGGGAAAATTTCAGTTAGAGGTTTTCTTTTTTTTTTCTTTTGGAAGTCTGGCTACCTCGCTCAGTAAAAAAAGGGCCAAAAAGTTTTAAACTAGCTAAAGCCAGTGCTTTTACCATATTTCCAGCCAGGTTGCCTGTGCTTTTACCATATTTGGTGGCATACAGTATGCAAGGAATGAGTCATGCACCTTGTTTGGGGAAGGCAGAATGAAAAGAAAAAGATGCTTCCAGTCATGGTTGAATGATGACTGCTGGGGATCCTGAAGACAGGAGCTGTGCCTGTGAGCGAATCCATACTGTAGCTCTGACCCTAAAAGGTGAACTCTGCTTCTCCCTTTCCCCCCTCCTCCAAGGTAGGCAGAGAGAAGATTGCATAGCAGTCATTTGCAACAGCAGCTGACTGCTTCTATCCATCCATGCTTCTATTCCAGTGAAGAAAAACCAACACTTCTGCTTCAGAGGTCTACCCAGTTTTGGAGGGGATGATTTTTGGGAAAAGAGTGCAAGTGGTATATGAATACATCCTGTATTAGTCACTTGCCACTTTGTGCCCTTTAAGGTGTGTTAAAGGGCTTGAGTACTGATAGCAACTGGCTAGCAGAGACTTCTGCAGAAGGAAAGCTCCTCATTAGTAGGATTATGCCAACTTCAGGGCCTGAATTTAGAAGCCTTCTCTCTGAGCAGAAAGGGCATGTCAGGGGATGAAGAAAAGCAGAGGTATATCAGGGCAGTGGGTGCTTGAGGCAGTAGAGGACCTGGGGGCGATGGTGACTTCTGGCTGCTGCCATGCTGCCAGTGTGATTGTATGGATTTGGTGACACCTGCTATTTCTCCATCCTCCAAATCCTAGTTACACTACCGGAGAAGAATCAAAGGGTGTGTCAGAACAGAGCAGGTGAAAGCAACTTGTAATTAATGTCCCAGGATTCCCAGTAAGTCAGCAGAGCAGCTTAAGGCTGCCTTTTACAGCAGAGTAGGGCTTAGCCCAGAAAATCAAGGAGCTGGATCCAAGCCACTGAGCTACATGTTGCCCTATAGCGACGTAGCAGCGTGCTACGTTGCCATATGGAACGCTACAGTGATGCAGTAATCATGTGTGTCTACACGTGATCTCCAGCTATGTCACTGTAGTGGCGCGCTGCCAGGTATAATGTGCTGCTACAGCGATGTAGCGGCAGAATCTACCCACGTGCCATGGACGTGACACAGTACCCACCTGTACTGCACCATGTTTTAGTACTTCCAAAAGGAAGTACTAAAGCACAGCACTGTAGCAACAGCACCCTATGACAAAGTGTAGATGCACCCCTTGAGACCCATACAGAAAAGCCTTCCAGCCCTACTAACACACAGGCTTTCAGTTGGGTTTTAACTGAAACACTTGTTAAAACACTCAGAAGAATTCCTCAGTCTAGACGGGCACTGGAGTTCACAATGATAGGAAACACCTTTCTGTCTACAGTGAGACTTGCTGTATTAGAGACAATCAGTCTTCGACACTCCTTGTTCCTTGCCAAAATGGACTCGGAGAAGAATCTTCAACAAATTTGTTTCTGATACAAACTTGGGATGTAAGAAAGGCTATGCCTTTACAACTGAGAAGAGAACCTGTCCCATTTGCACAAAATATAAGCATCTCTCTTGATCTCTTGTACGGTAAATGGCAAGACAATAAATATATTCCAAATGTTTCAAAATCAGCTAGTTTTTCAATAATTAAAACATGAGATGATACAAAACACTGCTAATGTATTTAAAAACATTAACAATATTCTGGCTTGCACCATTTAATTTCCATAGCAGAAAATTCTGATTTTTCTGTCAGTTTATAATGCACATATTAATGACATGAATTTAATGTTCTCTTTTGCCATGCCTTTAATTAAACATGAACTGTACAAGCATAATACATTTATGGTGGTGATTGTAGCCTTATTGTAAGTGTTTGTTACTTGTGAAAGCAGGGAGTAGAATGAGAAAATGGACAGGCAACCCTAATAGGGTCTAAAATGTTATTTCAGGTAATTGCATTTATTCTCCTGTCAGACAGTGACCTTTCTGTCTCCTCCTAGTTTCTATGTCCTTGTAGAGCAAGTCTGTCTGATGGCACTGCTGTCCCCATAGTACAACCCTTCCATAGCTGGTTATAGCGGCTGAGCTGCAGTTTCACACATTGAACAAGTTCATATGAGCTGCACAAGGACAGACACAGGACTGGGGAAGCAAGTTGTAATGCTGGCTGCTAGGCCTGTGTAAAGCGGCTAGTATTCGCTTCAGATTTGGATTCAGCCAATTCGGGGGACAGTGATTCGATACGGTGATTCGAATCACTGTCCCAAATCGATTTGGCTGAATCTGATTCTGAGATTTGGCTGCTGCTGAATAGGCCAATTCTCCAAATCCAACAGGTCCCATCCCTGCTCTCCCAGCCCCATTAATGGCTGCCCTGCCTGGCCCAGCTCCCGGCCCTTTAAAAAAAAAAGAAAAAGGTTGCACACACCAGTTGCTGCCAGGCAGGAGGTGGGGGCAATCCCTGCTGCCCCTCACTGCCCCATGCTGTGTGGGGAGCTCTGCCACAAGCCCCCATCTCCTGCCCACTCTCACAGCCTCAGCTCCCAGCTCTTTAAAAAGAAAAAAAAGCCCCCCACTCACCAGCTGCTGCCAGGCGAGGGGGCGATCCCCACTGCCCCATGCGGTGTGGGGGGCTCTGCCACAGGCCTCATCCTCTACCCACTCTCCCAGCTCCCCCCCTCCCCCCCCCATGGCTCCCATCCATTTTAAAAAATAAAAAGCCCCGAATTCACTGGCTCCTGCCAGGTGTGGGGGGAGGGGATAGGAGGGTGATTTCTGCTGCCCCCCGCTGCTCCATGATGTGTGGGGTGCTCTTCCACGAGCCCCAAGAAGCCCTGATGGATGCTGCAAGCTGCCGCAGCCAGTGAG
>NW_005841891.1:3141828-3191991 GCF_000455745.1 Alligator sinensis
GCCCCCCCCACACTTGCTGGCATGGAGTCTGGGTCCAGGTCCAGCTCCCTGTGGCGGTGAGTGGGGACTGCCCAAATCTCCAAAGCTCTCTAAATAATTTCTGAATTGATTTGAATCTTTTTATTGGTCTTCTGATTCGATTTGGATCTGGAGATTTGGCCGATTTGGATTCGGAGAGTTAGAATCCTCTGAATCAAATCAGCACCCAAAGCTTCACACAGCTCTACTGGCTGCTAGTTTTGCCACTGCTGTTCCAAGTGTATCTGCATTGGGATATTAATGGCAGTCTTGCAGCAGGTTTTCTTGTTCTTTCACCTTGCATCATAGTGACTTGATGCCTCAGACCACCAGCTCCTTCTTTTCCTCATTGACTGCATTCCTCTTCATTTCTGTGGCCCTGGAGTGCCAGTAGGGGAATGACATGAGAAGTGTATGCATAGCATGGCATCCCCAGAGGGGTCACAGGCTAGGGTCTCTCACTGTGCAGGGAGAGAGGCATGCATGGGTGCAGGAGGGCTGCTACTGAGCAGATCAGTAATTCCCTGCAGGCTGTGTAAGACTACTGGACCAAAGTAACTTTGTTGGAATAGTACCACATCTGCTCTCATTGGCATAGGAGTCTTTCCTTAGTCCATATACATTTCTCCAGTATCTGGTCAGTCCTGTCGGCCAGGATTTTAACTCTAAAGAATAAAAAGACTAAAGCTGACTTGAAAAGGTGGTAGTGGTAGTGGTGGGGGTCTTGTCTCTTTTTCTGCTTTTTCTAATGATAAAAAGGCCTGCAAGATATTTTTTCACACTTGTCTCTTTATACCAGAAATGTAAAATGACATTGCAGGATTCCAGAGCATGAGGGCTGAGCAAAGAAGAGAGGGTTTCTAGACAGACTGGCTAAAACTTGTGGTGATTCCTTGTTAACATCAACGCCCTTTATGACCCTGGTGAAAAGATGTTTGTTTAAGAACTAATGTTCTCCCCCTATACTCCCCTCATAAGGTGCAAGAGACAGCATGGTCTTGGTTAGGACTTTGTCTTGGAGGACCTGAGTTCAGTTCCTTGCTTCTTTTCAGGTACCTTATGTAACTTTGAGCAGACCATCTGCAATCAGTGGGAATGAGTTGCCTTAATACTATTGAGGATATGAGCCTTTGTCTTTATGCCTCAGTTACCCATTTGTAAAGTGAATGTGGAATAGAATTCCCTTACCTTGAGCTGAGCTTCTCTTGTCTGCTTTTAAAGAAGCCTTTCAGGCCTTTCCTACTGATCAGCAAAGGGCAGAAACACCATTCCCCCTTCCTCCCTCCTTTTTCTTTTTTTGAACCCACTTTCCACCTTTAAGACAGGGGCATCAAACATACAGCCCATGGGCTATATTCACCCTATGGAGCTGCTCCTTCTGGCTTCCTATCAAGCCAGGGATTCAGGGGCATGGAGAGCAGGGGCTAGGGCTTGCCACAGAATCTGGGGGTGCAAGGTCCCATTAGACATGGCTGTCCACTCACTCTTCAGCAGGGGTGCTCAATTTGCAGCCCACAGAGCCTTGAAATCTGGCCCGCAGGGCTCTCCATAGGTTGGGAAATTTGATAGCAGGGGAGCAGTGGCAGTACTGCCCCCCCTCCCCACTGCCAAAACGTCAAACCCTGTGGGGCAAAGTGAGGCCACCCCTTCCTTTCTCCCTCTGTACAGCGGGTTCAGGCCTGGCCTATGCTCCCTTTTTTGCCATCCCCCCTGGTTGGGGCTGGGCCAATTGCCCTTCCTTGCACCTGGCCAGGTTGGGGCCAGGTCATGCCCTGTTCCTCATGCACATGAATCAGGGCTGGCCTATGCCCCACCCACTCTGTGTGGCTGGATGGAGCTCTGCTGCACCCACCCTGGGTGCTGAACTAGGTCCACCATACAGATGTGGCCCATGCATGGATTGGGCACTGCTCATTTGGCCTGGCAGCCAAAATGTTTGAATACCATTGTCCTATGGCCATGGCCCATGGCCACTTGCCCTGCAGCTGCTGGATCCAGATCCAGCGAATTTAACACTCCTGATTTTTACACCACTTGCTACATGAATCTCAGAAGAGATTTCCATGGTTGCTGGTACAAATTCACCTTAGTTGCATCCTGTGCCTGAGAGGTGGCCAGAGCACAGAGGGGATATGGCAGAGATGTGCTCCATGTGGACAGCCCCCCACTAGTGTCAGTCTACATTAGGGATCCTGAATTAGTGACATGATTTAGAGCAGTCCCGCAGGTGCCCTCAACTTAGTGGAGCTGGGGTTAGCATTGAAAAGCAGATTTACCTCATGCCTTCTACTTGGCTAATGGAGTGGATTTAGCCTTTCATGGTGGATCTCCTTTCATTGGGAAAGCAAAGTATGTTACCCTTTCTCTCAGCCATGCCATTAAGCCATTTTTAGTAAAGTTGGTTCAGAAATAAAATTTCCTTTTACATGTGGAGTCCACATTACCTACTCGGAGATGAAGGACTGAAATCCTGATGCATACAAAGAATTCTCTGTAGAAGACTTCCCAGCAAATGTAAGAATGAAAGGTGTGCAGCATCAAAAACCTGTGCTTTAGGAAAATCATAGAAATCATAGAAAATTAGGGTTGGAAGGGACCTCAGGAGTTCATCTAGTCCAACCCCCTGCTCAAAGCAGGACCATCCTCAACTAGATCATCCCAGCCAACGCTTTGTCTAGCTGGGTCCTGAAAACCTCCAAGGATGGAGCTTCCACAACCTCTCTGGGTAACCGGTTCCAGTGTTTTACTACCCTCCTGGTGAGAAAATTCTTCCTGCAACTTGAGACCATTGCTCCTTTTTCTGTCATCTGCCACCACTGAGAACAATGCAGCTCTATCCTCTTTTGAACCCCCCTTCAAATAGTTGAAGGCTACCATTAAATCTCCCCTCAGTCTTCTCTTCTCTAGACTAAATAAGCCCAGTTCCCTCGGCCTCTCCTCAGAAGGCATGTGCCTCAGTTTCCTCACCATTTTTGTTGCTCTCTGCTGGACTCTCTCCAAAATGGATGTAGATATTTTTGAAGTCTCTTTGAACCCTATGATTCTATAGGCACGTTGGGGAAAAATATTACAGATAAGCATTTGAAAGTCTTGCAAAGCCAACCTAATTATGTTGGCCTCCAATCCCAGTCTGCTTTGCTTTCACTAATATTGATTTTGCTTTGTATCTCACTAGAGCTCACAATAACAACTGAATTAAGCCAATGTACTTAATTTTGATGTCTATCTGTTAGGAGAAAGAAAAGTATGTGTTGAATGGAAGTCATTATGTCAGACAAAACCTACTGTAGGTTTTTCTCTTGTTTTGGCTTCATGATAGTTGACTATTATATCTGCTTTTAGCTTTGCTTAGCAGAAGGACAAATCGGAGGTGATCCACCATAAAAACATCAAAACAACCTACTGAAGAGGTCATTAATTTTACAGCAACATCCATATATTGATTTCACATTCTGCAGGTAGAGTTTTGATAAAGACAGCATTTTGAAATTGGACAGAAATTATTCTCTGTCTTGTTTGGAATTAACCATTACGTTGGGATTTTAAAAAAAAAAATTACATTACATATGTGAACATAATCCATGAATGTGTAATGTTCTCTCCTAGACAGACTTTTCTCCAGACGACAATGCGAATAAAGCATTGTACCGAAAAGTACTTGAAACAACTTGAAGTTGAAAAATGATTAGAGGTCTAAGAAACTTAACTTGAGGGAACAGCCTAGAGAACTGGGATTATTTGGCTTGAAGATTATTTGGCCTTTTTAAAGAACAGCTATCCTCAAATACCTAAAGCAAAGTTATATAGAGGATTGTGATAGACAAGGGTTCTTCAGCTTCTGGACAGCTGGGAGCTACACACCACTGAGACTACCCCTCACATTTCCCCCCCAGGCTGTGTGCACTCTCCAGTCACTCCCCAGCTGGGCATGCAGCATACTGCACGCAGGCACGCAGTATACTCTCCATACTGATGCTTGTACAATCCGTTTTTTCTTTGCCACAGGTGTATGCGATCCCCTCCTCCTCCCTCCCCACAGTCACGTGCATCATGTAGGCAGGTTGGTCCTGCAGTGTAGGCAGGCCAGCTCCCAGCAGCACTCCCACCCCACTCCTGGCCATGCATGTCATTCAGGCAGCCCCCAGTGTAGCATGCAGTGCAGGCAGCCTGACTCCTTTCTTTGCTGAGTGTGCAGCATGTGCAGCCTGGCTCCCTCCTCCACAATGCACCCAGAACCTGTCCTGCCCCCAGGGATTGGGGGCAGGAACTAGAAGCTGGAGCAGGGAGGTGGAGCCCAGAGGAGGAGGAGGTCGCCCTCCCAGGGCAATGGGTGGAATGGCAGCTGACGGGAGTCCTTGAGCTATGAGTTAACTCCTCTCAGGACTCCAGCTGGACAACCCTGCCTGTGATAGACAATTTTTTGTGGTTGCAGGGGACAAGAAGTAACAGACTTAAACTGCAACAAGGGAAATTTAGGCTGGATATTAGGCAGAACTTTCTACCTTTGAGGCTGGTTAAACATTGGAATAGATTAGGTTGTGGAGTCTCCATGCTTGGTACTTTTTTAAGATCAGGTTAGAAAAACTCTTGACTGAAATGGTTTAGACAGGAATGAGCCTGCCTTGAGCAGGGACTTAGACTACATGACCTTTTGAAGTCCCATCCACCCATATTTTTCTATGACCCTATGTTCTAGAAGGTGTGTTTCAGCATAGGACCATATATTGGCATGAACCAGCTTCTTGATATTGGGCACATCCACGACCTTCAGTTTGCGGATGATTGCTGCGTGATGGCTCACTCTGCACAGGATGTGCAAGCGACCCTAGATCTCTTCAATGTTTCGTATAAGAGACTTGGCCTATCCTTGAATGTTGCCAAGATGAAGATTCTCCACCAATCCTCCCCATGCCAGCTGAACATCCCTCGCACTATCTATGTAGATGGGGAGGCTCTGGAGTATGTGAAGCACCTTCTGTATCTTGGCAGCCACCTCTCTCAGTGGGCTACCATAGATGAAGAAGTCCAGCACTGGGTCAACTGCGCCAATGCCACCACCTTCAAGCTGTGACAACGTGTCTTTGAAAATAGAGAACTTTGGAAGTCAACGAAGGTCCTGGTTTATAAGGCTGTTGTGCTTACCACCCTCCTTTACTGCAGTGAAGCCTGGACCATCTACCAATGCCACATTAAGACCCTTAAGAGCTTTTATCAGCGGTGCTTGCATCTAATCCTGGGGATTAAATGGGAGGACCACCAGACCAGCACGAGTGTGTCATCTATGAAGCTGTGTCCACCAGCATGGAAGCCTTGCTCTTGAGAAATCAACTCTGATGGATGGGCCACTGCATCCAGATGTCTGAGAACCGCCTCCCTCACCAGATTCTCTTCTCCCAGCTCTCCGTTGGCTAACGCTCAAAGAGTGGCCAAAGGAAACGGTACAAAGACACACTCATGGTTGCCCTGAAGCACAGAGGCTTTGACACCAATGAATGAGAGGAGCAAGCTGCTGACCATTTGGTGTGGTGCCACCTGGTCCATCAAGGTGTGCTCCACTTTGAGGCCCAACAACTCAATACCAAGGCAGAACGATGGCAGCGGACGAAGGTGAAGGAGACCAACCCGGGGCTGTGAATCCCACTCCCCCACACAATAAAATGCTCCCATTGCTAAATAATGTGTTTATCGAGAATTGGGCTCCTCAGTCACCTGAGGACTAGGGTTGTACAAAGCTTCAGGTGGTGATAAGATTCGGAGGAGATTCGGCCCAATTTGGTGGCCAAATCTCCAAATCAGAATTGAATCAGGGAACCAATTTAAAGGTCCAAATCGATTCAAAGCTCTCTGAATCTTTTCAAAAGGGGGAGGGGACCATAGGGAGACCCCTGCCAGCCCCTGCTCATGGCAGAGGCCCCCATGCAGCGTGGGGCGGTGGGGGGAAGTGGGGATCGCTCCCCTACCCATCAGCACTCACTGAGTTGGGCCTTTTTTTTTAAGAAGTGCTAGGAGGTGGGGCGGGGCAGCCATTGCTGGGCTGGAGGGGCTGGGCCTGGCCTGGCTGATTCAGAGATTCAGCAACAGCTGAATCTCCAAATCAGATTTGGCCAAATTAAATCGGGACAGTGATTCGAGTCACCAAATCATATCACTGTCCTCCGAATTGGCCAAATCTGAAGCCAATACTAGCCATTTTGCACAGGCCTACTGAGGACCCGTCAAACCTAGTGGACGTCATCCTTGACTGAGGGACCACTGCCAATATATTGGCATGAACCAGCTTCTAGATATTGGGCTGTATATGCCCAAATCAGGATCTACCTGAGTGCAGGATATTCTGAGCCTTCCTTTGAAGCAGATGGTACTAGCCAGAGACCAGTTACTAGGGTCAATGGACCATGGGCCTGGTTTAGTGGGGCAATTCTGATGTTCTAAAAACATTATTTTCTTCTCTTCCTTCATCTCTTCTATATTCCTAGAGATAACTGTTATGATTTGAACTGTGTAAAATGCCAACTCAGGATAAGACACTGACAGGCACTAACTGTGCCTCCTTGCAGTCGTCTGGTGGTGCACTGTCGTTAATCATTGTCTGAGGGGAAGACTACCACTCATCTATGTATAGCAGGGCCTATTAGCACACTGCTCAGCTGGAAGGAAAGCCACAGAATCCACTGCAATATTTAGAATTTACATATTCATGAACTTAATTAACTAGTCATAGGGCATTTTGAGAACAGGTATGAGCAGCATTTGCCTCTCTCTTTTTTTAAAGAGAATTAAAGGCAACAGCCCTGGGCTTCATATTTCACATTTGCCTTTTATAAGGTAATAAAATTCTGCACATTGTAACACAGGTGGGTGACTAATTGATATGAATGTGTGAGGGACTGGCATCCAAGCTAGAGACCACCTAGTCTTGTTAAAGTTTGCCTCCATTGTTGACAGCTAGAGCTATGACTAATTAAAGTTATAGTCCAATGTTAGGTTTTTGCAGTTTTGGAGGACCATTATGTGTATATAGTTTATTACAAGAATTTTTTTAATACGGACAAGGGCTTAGTTACAGTTGTCCTCATTATGAATTGGTTTTGCCCTTTGATCCCTCTAGATTTGAAGCTGCAGTTTATATTTCATAAGCTGTTAATACACAACTTTTTCAATAGGGACCGCATCCTTTTTCTGTTAATTTGATATCTGACATTCAGGAAATGACCCTCGTGCAACAATGATAATGATTGCTTTTTACCAATTAAAATATACCCTGACATGGGATATTAGGCCAGCCATTTGTGTTACCATCCTAAAAGCATCTGTCAGTCAATGCAAATTGCATGACTGGAAAAGCCAGGAGTAGAATAAACTGTATGTGAATTCAAGCAATTAATTTTCAATTTTTCAAAGCGAAAATAGAAAGGGAGGCTTTGATCTCTGTCATTTTCCAAGAGGGAGACCCCAAGCTGTTTCTGCTCATTTATTTTATGGTTTCTTTGGCCTAGGAAAGTATTAAGTTGTGCAAATTAAACAATTCACCTAGACTTCCTGGAAAATCTCCAGATTAAAGTGTTTTTTCTCGCTTACTGGGTTTCTTAATTTCCTAATTTCACACTGCTTGTACTTTGCTCTAACTCTTTCTACTTATGCAACAGCTGCCTTTAGGTTCCTTATTACTTTGTAGTGTTAGAGGGAGGCTCTTAGGTGAGTTGTTGTTGCTCAGCACATTAAGCAGCACCTGAAATGATGTAAGATGAGATGAACGCCTTTGTAGTCTCAAGGCATTAGCTTTCTCACTGACAGGTTTGTTATGCTGTGGTCTTGAGCTAATTTAGACCAGTCAAGGATTATCATTTCTGTTCATCCCAACAAAGCTCTCAAAGCTGTTACTTAGGAATTTCTGAGCACAGTGATTATATTTGGTGAGGAGCAAATGCCTCTGTGTTCTTGGTGTTTCTTATCATTATGATGACAGATAGACACACACACAATATGTTGGTCTAGAATTCATGCTCTCCCTGAATACCTTCTGCTTTGAAACCCAAATCCTTCAAATGACATCTGGTGTATAATAAGCTCTTCAAAATCATTGGGTGATGGCAATGGCACAGACACATTTATCATAATCTTTATGGCTGATCTTTGCTTTGTTCCATAAACTGTCTAACAAAGTTGTCATGTGAACCTGAGCCTATTGTGTCACATTCTCGTGTGAAAACTCCAGTTCCTCATAAGAAAGAAGCTTGTTGAACTGGGTTCCACTAGCTGAAAATACCTTGTGCTTTTAGGAGTGGTAACGTTCATCAGAGGAACAAGATTCAGTACTAAATGGAAGTTCTGACCTGTAAGAGCATTTCCCTTAATAAGAGCAATCTCCTTTTAGAGAGACTGGGCAATGGGCAGATGCTGCCGGAGTCCTGTGAATTAGTCTTTTCCTCTGAGGACTTTGTCTCAAAATGGATCCATCTACCATGATATACTTTGACCTTAGCAAGGCTTTTGGCACTGTCTTCCATGATATGCTCACTGGTAAGATACGGAAATATAGACTAGGTGAAAGTACTGTGGATAGATAGCTGGTTGGATCACCCTGCTCAGTGAGCACTCACTAATGGCTTGATTTGGGAGGAGATGCTGAATGAGGTTCCTCAGGGGTCTGTCTTAAGTCTGGTATTTTTTAATATCTTTCTTAACTATTTGGCGGATAGGATTGAGTACACACTTAGCACATTTGCAGACCACACCAAGCTGAGTGGAGCTGCAGATTAGGGCTGTGTGAAGCTTCGGTCCCTGATTCAATTCAGTGGAGATTTGGCCAGATTCGGTGGCTGAATCTCCAAATCCAAATCAAATCAGAGGACCCTTTAATCTCTCCAAATCAAATTGGAACCCTCTGAATAGATTCAGAAAGATTTGGAGATTCAGACAGACACAGCTTTAAATGTTTTTTCTACATACCTCTAGGTAGCAGGGGCTCATGAATGCTGTGATGATGGGGTGAATGGAGTGTCCCACAGGAGGGCGGGGGGTTCCCCAGCACGCTCAGCAGCAGACCCAGAAGTGGATGAGAAGCACTCCTGGGTCTGCTGGAAAGCATGCAGGGGACCCCTCCCTGCCCTCCCAGCTTGGTGACTGGTGCCTCTTGGGTGGGGGTGGCACACGGGGGCCCTCCTGAGGCTGACTGCTGAGCCGGTGGGGGGGCACGGGCCGCCCCCTGCATGGTCCCTGGAAGACCTGGAAGTGGACTGGAAGTACTTCTGGTCCACTTCTGGGTTCACCACTGAGCACATGGAGGCCCCCCCCGCACACTCCTGTGGAGAGCTCTATCCGCCCCAGCATCACAGTGATCACGAGCCATGCTTTCTACCTTGAGGTATGTAGAAAAAACATTTAAAGCTGTGTCTATGTCCAAATCACTGATTCTCTGAATCATCATTGAATCTTCAGGGACAGTGATCTAAATCAACGAATTGAATCACTGTCCCCAATTCAGGCCGAATCGGAATCGAATAGGCCCCGCTTTGTACACTCCTACTGCAGATACAATGATGATTAGAGGCCTGGGAAATGTGACCTATGAGGATAGGCTGACAGAACTTGGATGTTTTAGTTTGGTGGAGAGAAGGCTGAGGCGTAGTCGGTTGTATGGTGGATGGAGATGGACTAGTCTCAGTGGCAGCAGGAACCAGGCTTAAATTGTAGCAAGAGAAATATAGGTTGGAGGTTAGGAAGAACTCTCTCATATGAGGGTGGTTAAGCATCCTCAGACTGCCCAGAGCAGTTGTGGAATCTGCATCCTTGGACTTTTTAAGAGCAGGTTAGATGTATACTTGGCTGGGATGGTCTAGTCAGGGATGATCCTGCCTTGAGCAGGGGGTTGGACTAGATGACTTGCTAACCCTATTATTCTATGATTTTATTTTATTTTTTTTGCATGGAGAGAGCGAGAACTAACAAATCTGCCCTCTTGTACATTTTTGTATACTTAAAAACTTTCAGGTTAATACTTTTCTACCACAGTAGTTTAAGTTATGACTACTTAACAAAGATGAAATTTGAATGCCTGGTTCTAAAATTTCTTTTAATAATATGTTTCAAGGAAACATGAGATCTTTATGCTAATCATTGTGAATAAATGCAGACAGCATGATGCACTGGATTTGATATACATGCTGGGCCAGAGTACATGATTAGCTAATAACGTAGTCAAGGGATTTTAAATGATGAAGTATTTATCTCCTCCTATGTTGTTTTGTATTTCTGGCTTGTTATACATATTTTTAATTCAGCAATTTCTCTTTACAAGTTCAAGTTCACAAATGTGTTGTGCATGTACGTGTGAAATTGAACCTATTTCCAAAGGGAATTTGGTGCAGATTTTAATGCTGGATGGTCACTTATTAGGTGTTAGAGGCAAAACACAGAAAATGCACAGAAATATCTCCGTTCTTTTTTCATTAAGTTAAATATGCATGGTCTTATTAAATGTAAAGAAGCTGAATGTTTACAATTATTAAATGTAAAGAAATAATGTTCTGTTAATGGTTTGCCAAATAATGTCATCAACATGAGAGAAGTTCTGCAGTGATAGAGAAAAATGTGTAGCTTCTTGATGGCTCAATATTAAAAATACCTTGTTAGGTGGCATTTTGCTGTGAACTCATGCCCCTGGGTTTCTATGACAGGTGAAAAGGCTTACATGGAGCTGGTTTTAAAAAAAAAGTCTTTGAAACCCATTTTTCTATAATTTTATTATACCTGCCGTTTTTCATTTATTGACAATTCCAAAATAAAGAGAAAATTAGAATGTTCAAGTTTAAAACATTGAATTGAAAATTTAGATAACATTTCTACTTCACTTTTAACTCTTCTTTTTAACTTCACTGTGTTCTAAAATTTTTAAACAACACGAAAAATAATAATAATAAAAAAAAAAGAGGATGCATCCTGTATTGACCAGCTCTAGCAGGGCCCGTAACAGAGTGAACTGGCATGTCACGCATTTCCCTTAGGGGAGGAAATGTATTCTGAGTTTCTGAGGTCCAGTAGTTCAAAGCCCTATCTGAGTCTCATTTCTTATAAGCTTCCTTGCCTTACATAGGAGGCCTCAAAGAGGATTGTACCTGGCACCTTCAATATTAAAACCATGGATCTGTACTGTTTAGGCTGGAGGCTTTCAATCTTTTTTCATTTGAGGACTCCTAAAAAATTTTGAATGGAGGTGTGGACCTCTTTGAATTGCAAGTGTGGGGTATTCACATACTTTTGGTTGATCATAGTCATCTTTCGTGGACCCCACAGGCTGAAAACTACTGATTTAGGCATTTGAAAATAACTCTGTTAGCTGGTAGCAATAGTAGGTTTTTCTCTTGTTACAGAAACAAGTCAGTAAAAAGGGAGACGTATACATTAAGGAGATTAATTTTTAATAATCTTAATTCAGGGCCTCAGTACTTTAAGAATAACCTTGTTCATGGTGCAGTGACTGGGTTTACTAACCTTGCTGAAAACCAGCATATATTTGTTTATGAAGATGTATTTGGGCTCCCTCTGGTACCTGAGCTAGCTCTGGCATCTCTGCATGGTAGTGCACTGTGCTGTGTAGACTTGATGCATGGTTCCTGTGAACGGGTTGGGCAATCTTAACTTCATCTGTCCTCTGTCCTCTCCTGCCATGACTTGGATTTAAGAAGAAAAGAAAAGAGATCAGTGGGCTTTTGATGTTTGTGATTGATAAATGCCACCCAGGTGTTGCGCACTCATGGTATTGGTTAATTTTCAAAATAAAAGATACAGTAACAGCAATCTCGAGGAAAACCCGAGTTGCAGATGAGGAAACTCCACTCTGAATACCTTAAAGATACTTTGTAATTCATATAGTCTCTACCGCCAATTACCTCATTAGTGGAGCGCGTTTTCCACGTCTCTTATTCTTCGCCTGCGTCTTGTGCCAGGAGTGGCCCTCTGCTGCTACCTCACAGTCCGTCCCGCTGTTTCAAGGACGTTGTTGTCCCGACAGGGTCAGGGGCTTGAATTAGTTCCTACTACCCACACATTGTCCAAGAGATGCCGTTCCTTTCTGTAGGCTCCCGGCAGAGCTGCCTCCCGGTGCCTCAGTACTTCTCCGCACTCACCAGTGCAGCTGCGATTCCCGGAGAAGTCGTCTGCCTTGTGTCTGACCTGTTGTGTCCTTTGAAGTCCAGCGCTCCTGGTAGATTGTAGATTCTAGATTGTAGGTCAGGCTCCTCGTTTCTTCTCTCTCTGGGTCTTGGTCACCCCTTTGTCCATCCTCTTGTGCCCGAAGGCAATCAGTAAGTGCCCTGCTGCCAGCTTTATGCCGGTTTTGGTGGGCTAATCACCCAATCCTGTCTTGGGTGTGAAATTTCCTCCACCTGGCAGGGTGCATTCTCAGGTCAATCCTCCCTGACCTTGCCTAAGTAACAGGGCTCCTGTTTGAGTCCTTTTTACAGTTCCCTTGGCTTTTGCCCTGTTCATGCTTTCACTGCTTGGTTCTCATCTCTTTCCATTTTGACCAGGAGATCCAGATCCAATACCAACTCCACTCTCCTTTTTCCTTGATTTTTGTTATTTTTAATGAGGAGAATTGGGTCCTTTAGACACAGCAGAGGACAAAGGAAGAGCCAATGCCAGTTCATTGGAATCCTTGGGCAAATGGTTTGCAGCCCACACGTTGGGAGCTAATGAAATAGGTAACTATGGAAGAGTTCTCTCATCCATTGTATTATGTCCTCCATTTACCTATGGAGAGCAGATAAAGAATCAGAGATTGGGGAAGTGATAATTTTTTTCCACTCTACTCTATACCTTGCTGACTTCAATATTTTCCTAGATTGGCCTACTGTATTTCCTATAAAAATGTCTTGACATTTTTTTTTTGGTCATAAAGCCCACATATGTTGGTGTCAGAGAGATGAGATGATGATGATTTGTAATCTTGAAATATAATGTCATGAATATTGCTTACAGTAGCACCACTGGTCCCCAAGCAAGGTTGAGGTATCATGGTGGTTGATGCTGTAGAATTGCTTAGTAAGAAAATGTTTCCTTCCCAAACTGTGTATCTAAACAGATAAGGCAGGTGAACACTGGGATAAAAGGGTGGTATTATCTCTATTTTGCAGATAGGGAACTGAGGCAAAGAGAAATGAAGCGACTTGCCGAAGGTCACACAGGAAGGTGTGGTAGAACCAAGAACTATCCCAGATCTGCTAAATCCTAGTCTATTATTAGTATTCATTACAGTAGAATACAGATACTTTATATAGGGATGATTTGTGACCCCATTAGTTCATGGAGGATTGGCCAGTTAAAAAGGAGCCTCTCAGCTGCTTGCTGTAGCTTTTACTTCAAAAGGCTCAGCTTCTCCAATCAGGCAGAGCACAGGTGAGGTTCCATGTAGCTGATTGGAAAAATGGTGCCCTTTTGAAATAAAAACCACAGCAAACAGCTGGAGCATCTTTGCGGTCTCACATAACTGTTTGCTGCAGTTATATCTAGTTCTGGGAAGCGAACCCTGTAAAGAATCTTGGTTCGACTGTATTTGTGCTATTACAATAGCGAATGAAGGACCTAATCAAGGTTCTCATCAGGGCTGTCCTAAGGGGGCTTTTCTTACCATGTTATAATGACATATATTAGAAAAAAAATAAAGTCTGGTATCAAGAGGGGTATTCTTATTTTTCCTTATTAGAAGAAATGACAGAAGGAACCATCTCTTATGAAGGTGAAAGCCTTGCATTTGTAAGTGAGAAAAAGGGCATGAAAATAACTGTTCATACATATTAGCAAGACATCAGCTTATCCTTTATGGTAAAAGAAAAATATGTCTCCTGAAAGAGCGCATGCAGAAGTTCTAAGAATGACTTTTTCTTTCAAACCCAGCACTTTTCCCGTTAGAATATAGAAGGACTCAGACAGGCGTTTAGCTCTTTATGAAATCACATCCCATTTACTTCCTCAGAGTTCCTATTTGTGTAATTACTTTTCTTTTTACGTAAAGTAACACCCTTACATAAAAAGAAAAAGCAGTTATTAAAGTTGTGGCATAACGATTCTACAAATTATTTCTCCGAGGAGGATTTTCTTTATACTTGCATGAAGTTCTTTGTTCGTTAGCCCAGTTTTTCAACCAGGAGACTCACTGGGATTGGTCATTGGTCACACAGACCCAATTAACACTGAAGGTCAAGAGTATATTATACTGAAAAAGTCCTGGTAGGATAGAAACATGCATTCCTGATTAAGACAGCCGTTGTAGCAAATGAAATTATAGCTCTAGAAATCTGATTGTGTCTGTGCTTGAGTGAGGTAGCGTCTCTGCTCAATTTCCCAATGTGCAGGCTGCCATATGCTTCAGGAATTCAGCAACTTTTTAGTGGAAAAAGAAAGGAAGAGCCTAGGGCAGCGGACAAGACATTGAATGGAAACTGTAAATATGCTGAAGGATGACAGAGGAATTTCCTGTGGTGACAAAACTACTTTGCTAGGCTGCTTCTTTAAGAGAATTTGACCATGGAGTGTCTGCCACCTTTTGCTGTCTGTCAGCTTTAGTGTAACATTAATTTAGGGGAAGTCAGCTCGGGAGCAGTCGTGGCTGGGAGAGGAAATGAAAGACCAGATCCTTACAAAAAAAATGTCTGTCTGTTCATGTTGTGTGAACATTTCACAAATTTCAGTGGTGTTTCTTTGTCTCTCCCATCTTTGATACCTTTATGAGCAAGACAACAAGAAGCATTGTTTAGGAGGACAAATACCATTGATGATGTAATGGAGAAAAATCAGGAAACAATTAGCAACCTTCTTTACTAAATGTTTTATGAGGCTGCATTTGCATCTGGGGGATATTAGAATAAATATAGCACAGGGAAATTAGTTTTATTTCATGCTAATGGAAAAATCAATTCTGTTCTAATTGCATTATGATTTTTAGAATACGATCAGGCAGTCATTTTAGTGTTTTGATTAGATTGTTCTATTGTTTATTTTGTTTGGCCTAATAAGTTGAACACGATTTCTGATGACACATGTCTGCACAAATATCTATTGACAGCAGTATATTTTTGATTTAAGGGAAGGGGAAGGGAGGCTTCTCCAAAAGTAAAACATCTATAACATTTTGATTAGGATGTTTGCTAAGAACTACCTGTGTTTGAATTTGGGGGTAAAAGCTGTAGTTCTTTCATGCAGGACTTTGGACTTTATTTCAGTCCACAGTCCCAAGCGTTAGTGTCTGTATGGAATGTAAAAACCACCGCCTGTCCAAACCTACTCTTTAAATAACCCACATGACAGGAGGAGCTGAGAATGTTATAGCTGGCCATACTTGCAATTTCTGTGCTTTTGTTACTGTGAGTCTCAGTCTCTGTTTCATTGTAACGTACCAAGCAATAAGGGAGCCAAAAGGTAAGTCATAACAGACTATTAAGACTGCTTTTCAAAGCCATCTTTGAAATCTCAGCCTAAATTATGGGTCTACTTACCCTAAAGCACAGATTGGTGAGTGAATATATATTTTTTGTCTATACAAATCAAAATGTGTTACATATTACATCAGAGCTCTCTTAAACTGATACTAGTTAAAGAAATAGGTTTTTAATAAGAATAGATTATTGGTCCCTTAAGGCTTTATGCTTTTTTATAAAAAAGCAAGGGATAGGATATGATTGTCAGCCTCACACTGCTGCATAGTTCTCTTCTGCTTTTGTGCGTGTTCCACCTCCCCCCTCCAACAAATATGCAACCTTGATTTTTCTTGCAGCTACTAGTTGTGCTATTTTTGTCATGCAAGTTCACTTCCATTGCTTGGCCTTTTTGGTGATCCATGCTGAGAGCTTTATTATCAGTCCTTCAGTGTTTCCAGTACAGCTACTCCATCTTTTTTGTGTTTTCCTGTCCCTTTGACTGACAAGTGCCGTTACTGAACACTATATTATAATCAAAATGTCTCATGCCAGAGCTAAAACCACAAATACCAACATTAAAAATTAATATGGTTGTCAATCAGACGTCCACGTTTGCATGCCGTATTGCTGGAGGTAAAACATGGTATTATTCTTAAGAGGGCTATGATTTGTATTATTCCTTATGATATACCCAGGGTCTTTTTTTTTTTGGGCCCGGTTTTGCCCTTGTAAAAATTAATATGGTTGTCAATCAGACGTCCACGTTTGCATGCCGTATTGCTGGAGGTAAAACATGGTATTATTCTTAAGAGGGCTATGATTTGTATTATTCCTTATGATATACCCAGGGTCTTTTTTTTTTTGGTCCTGGTTTGCTCATGAGGGACTTCATTGTTTTTCTTTCTTTCATCTTTCCGTGTACACTCCTTATATCACCAGTAATGAAAAGAGACTCATTTAAAACAAATAGCATCAAAAATAGAGTACTGTGTGCTTTCAACCCAAAATGGGAGTACACTGAGTGGGGTTTGGTGCGTGGCTCTGAATCAGCAGTGGTTTGCTAAAGCTTTATTTGCGCCCACAAACTGTTGATGCTTTAGGCATTTTCTTTTCTTTCTTCTAGATAACTGAATTTTGTTTCAGAGGAGGCTGTTTGGGGTACATTTTGAGTTTTGTTCTGGCTTCCCTGAATTCAGCGATAGAAAGGGAGAGGCATATATTTCCACGTAGGGCTACTGCAGATGCAATGTGAACCCGTGTGAATGCATGTAAACCCATCAAGCCTGAATATGGGTTTGTAATGAGATTAAGTTATATGGAGGAACAAAAATCAGATTAGTCAAATCCTTCCGAGATTCCAATTTTGCAAGCCTGTGCAAAGCACGCATAATGGCAGTTTGTAAACCCACTTCAGACTGCACTTGGAAGGGTCACATGTAGGGGTGTAGGTTGAGTTATAAGAGAAGAAAAAGATCCATTGCTGATTGGAAAGCTGTAAGAATATGTTGGACAAGGAGTTGGAAAAATGCATTTTAGGATTTTTTTTTTTAAAGGTATATAGGCAGTTAGAAGGATTTTTCAAAGTGTCTCAGCATCTAACTCCAATTGACTTTAATGAAGATTTTGATTTCACTGGAAGTCAGGTGCCTATGTGCTTTTGAAAAACCTAAAAGGTACTGATCTACATATTTAGGTACCTCAGTACATATAAGAATAGATTTTTTTGTACCTGAAATTTGGCTTTGGATATGGTGGAAAACGTTTTTGTTTTTAAATTCTGAAGATGAAGAAATCCTAAAGTTAAGACCACTTCTTTGTGCGTGTTATAGAATGTTTAAGTGTTAAATTCTGCATGCTCCTGATCAGATCTGTAATCCTGGAATGGCACATAGGAATGCGCGGCACCTTGAGTCCCCTGCATAAAAAGCTAAGCTTTCCCTTCGAATATGTGTATATGGCCCTTCTGAATTTCTTCAGCGGAAAAGGGAAGAAGGTGAGGTGGATATTTGTCTTTCTGCCCCCGTCAGAACAAAATTGGTATAGAATTATCTTCACACCTTTTAGAAAGAGGTTGCAGTTTGTAACATATTTCTATTTGAGATGAAATCTTGTTAATTTTTGTATGATTGACACACACATACCAAGGTGATTGGCACATTAGAAATGCCTAACACACACAGACTGAGAGTGTGCGTGTGTGAGAGGGAGAGAGAGATTATATCCATTTAATGCAATAAGGAGCTGTTCAGCAGAGAATCAAATTTCTTTTACCTTGTCTAAAAACAGATTCAAGCTTTTAGCTTTTAAGCTAGTTTCATGCTGCTCTGAGGTTTCATACAGCAAATACTGTTTACGAAGCTGACTTACTAAAAATGGTAACATTCATTGGCTGCTACTAGGCAGCCTTGCAGACCCAGGCATTGGAAAGAATAAAGGCAAGGTTCTCTGCGTACTTTACTAAGAACCAGACAGGAATGAATTATACTTTCCTCGTGCTCCTCCGATTCTCAGGGTGGCCTCCAGCAGAAATGAGAGCATCCCTATATGTCTGCTCTGCAGAATACGTATGTGGGGTAGCACCAAGCAAGCTATTTTGAA
Source organism: Alligator sinensis (assembly GCF_000455745.1). Taxonomy (NCBI): domain Eukaryota; kingdom Metazoa; phylum Chordata; order Crocodylia; family Alligatoridae; genus Alligator; species Alligator sinensis. Next base: position 3,159,858 of record NW_005841891.1, read on the forward strand.
GAAGCCTAGTTGTGGAAGCACAGAGTATCCTCTAGGCTAACATCCTATTACATGGGGCATGGGAGTGCATTAGCTTATATGGAACTGCCTGCTATTATGGCTATATAAATTCTGACATGTAAGATAGCTGGTGGCGACAATTTGACTTGCACCACAGCTGAAAGGGACCGAGGGGTAGTGGTTGACCATCGTATGAACATGAGCTAGCAGTGCGATGCTGTGGCCAGCAAGGCAAACAACACGCTGGCATGCATCTCATGCAAACCTAAGGAAGCGATACTCCCGCTGTACTCCGCACTCGTGAGACCACAGCTGGAGTACTGCATCCAGTTCTGGGTGCCGCATTTCAACAAGGACGTGGAAAAGCTTGAGAGAGTCCAGAGAAGAGCCACCTGTATGACCAGGGACTTGCAAGGGAAGCCATACAAGAAGAAGGTGAGGGACTTGGGCCTCTTCAGCCTACAGAAGAGAAGGCTGAGATGGGACTTGGTAGCGGCTTACCGATATATCAGGGGAATACATCAAGAACTCGGTGAACAGCTGTTCACCAGGACACCCCTGGGGAAGACCAGGAGCAATGGATACAAACTCCTGGAAGGCCATTTCAGGCTCAATTCCAGGAAAAACTCCTTCACAGTCAGGGTGTCCAGACTGGAATAAACTCTCTCCAGTGGTAGTGCAGTCACCTACCCTGGAGACTGGATAGTCACTTTGGTGGGGTCACTTGACCCTGGTTGTCTTTTCCTGCCTATTGCAGGGCAACTGGACCCGATGACCTACAAGGTCCCATGCAGCCCCTTACAATCTATGAATCTCTACATGACACTATATTGTGCTGTGCACATGTACCTGGAAGCTCAGTTTGCCCATGGAAATCCTAGAGCTTTTGGGTGTGGTATATATTCTTTTCCCTGGCCACATTGCTCAGGGAGGACCGGGTGTGTGTGTGTGTGTGCAAGTTTGCTTTTAGGGATTTTGGGTTTCAAAGCATGATGAAAAGGACATGTACTTGGTTCCTAGGACTTAATTCTTCACTCTCTTACACTGTTGCACAGCAGAGGAACGTTGCTGAAGGCCGAGTAGTGACACAGTGATGAGGAAGCCATTAAATCTGGACCATAGAAATATGTTCGGGTACCACTGAACCAGGAACATAATATTCAGAAGATCCATGGCGCAATACAAAGGAGAAATGAGGAGTGAAGAAAGGCACTGCTGCACTGACAATCCCCGAAAGACCCAGGCTGCTGAGGAAAAGCTCCAGTCCTTCCACGTTCACTGGAAGCGGAAAGGGCATCAGAACGATAGCAGAGGAAAACAGGAAGCAGGAGAAACTCCTCCTGAGCTTGCTGAGCTTTCTTTGATTGTATTTTCCACAAACAAACACAAACCCCAGAGGTTTGGTAGTCCTCCAATGGGGCCTTTGCAGGCCATCCCCTCCTGGGATTCAATGTTTGTTTCAAAGATGTTGCTAGTTTTTTTGGTACAATGATTCCCCTTTTCTATGAGGCCGACATCTGTGGCAAGGTGTTGATTTACAGACACTGAAGGTTTGGACACGAGCTGGAGCGTTTCCCTAGATTTATTTCCCTGCCCCTTGGCCTAAGGAGCCTGATTCAACAGTCATATAAACAGGGCCCTACCGAAGTCAAGGCAGCTGTCAGCCAATTTTTTGCAAGGAAAACACAGGCCTGGCAGCCATTTTCATGGGCACAGAATGGCAGCCCACCCTCACCCCCATGCCTCTGATTGGCTGAGGGCCCTGGTGTCCCCACTTCTCGCTGCTGATTGGCTATGAGGGCTGGCCGTCATATGGCCCTGCCCCTTGCTGCTTAATGGCTGCGAGGGCTATCTGTTATGTGGTCCTTCCCCTCACCGCAGATTGGTGGAGAGGACCAGGGCTGTATGACTAGCAGCCCTTGCAGCCAATCAGCAGTGAGGGGTGGCAGCCATATTGGGTTGTCCATTGTGACAGCAGACCCCGCCTGCCCTGGTGAGCTGTGCTGCTGGGCCACAGCGTGGTGAGGACTGCTGGTTCCCTGTGGAGAGCCAACATGTTATTTTCAGTAAGTTTTCTTTTTTCTTTTGGATTTTGCAAGCATTGCCTGCTTTTGTGGGCAATGCCAGATTTAATAAAATCTGCAAAATTGCAATTTCGATAGGTCCCTCCATATAAATGAAGGGAAAGGTATAAGAATTTAGATGCAACTTAACCTTCATTTCTATTTTCTTCGAAGGATTCACAGATTTTTAAAATGTTTTTTTAGGCCCAGCTGTGCTGCCCGTTACAAAGGTGTGAATTGATTTTGAAGAGTTCCCAAGTAAATGTTAATCCCCCCAGAAATGAGAGCAAAAAGAAACTCACAGAGACGCTCTCATGGCCCCACAGGAACAGACTTCCACCTTCAGCTTCCTCTGTACAAAAATGAAGTTTATTTTCTACCTATGGGGACTTTTTACCATCTTTAATTGTCCCTGAGCCTGAGGAAGGGTGCAAGTGCCCGAGAGCTTGCAGAAAAAGATATATATTTATTGTGATTTCTTAATTGGTCTAATAAAAGGCGCCATCGCTGACCCAAGAGCTCTAGAGTTGTGCATTTCAGTCTGATTCACACAATTCACTGTATCCAAATACCGATTCCCCGCTCCACCCTACTTCACAGGATTTACTCACAAGCAAGATACTCTTCAACGATGGCGAAACTAGGCTGGGGCGACTGGAACAGCCATCCCATCCCGGGTGCTGACTTGGGGGAGTGGAGGGAGGCATCAAAAACGACAGCTGCACAATTGCGGTGGTGGTGGCAGGAGCAGGAAGTTGCCTCTGCCTGTATGTGGCAGCTGCCTTGAGTGCCTGGCCTGGTTGTTACGTGTCTGCTCCTCAACAGGGGGGCGATAGCCTTAAGTGGCATGACAGTAGACTCAGTCCTAACAATAATTCTGGATGTAAGGAGACAGAAAATTAACTGCGGAGGAAATGTGATGTGAGGTTTAGCAAACAGGTAATCAGAACTCTGGTTTGTGTTGAATTTCACTGGCTTTTATGCTTAAATATCACCATACCTGAGTTAATACCATCCTGGATCTGGCTACAGAGACAGTTTTGGAGGCTGTCAACAGAAACTGAATGTTAAAAAGGCTGTATTATATAAAAATAAATGACAACCATGCAGCTCAGAGCATGAAAGTGAAGATTCACAAACATTGGAGGAAGTTGCTTTATTGTTCCAACCTATAAATCTCTTCTGTGAAGAATGCTTCCTTTCAGTCCTGCATATGGGATGTTTCTCTGTGATAAGAAGAAACTTTAACAAGTTGATTGTAAATATTTCCAATGTATATCGCACGGAGGAGTTGTACATAAAATCTGGAGTGAAGGCAGCAATACACCTCCAAGACCTCATTTCCAGAGTATTGTTTCCTTTCTTTTTATCGCACACTGAATTTATAGGCTCTAATCTGTTGCACAAACTGATGTTAATATGACATGTTGAAAAACTGCAGTTGGTGTTTTCACCCTGAACCAAAGGCTTAATGGAAAAAAATCAGTGACCTGTTGAATCCTTAGGTTGAGCAAATTGTTACTTTGCTGGAAATCTATAGAAGGATGTCAGCCTCCAGATGACATTCTCTAGTGCTCGCTCTATTGGGAGGTTGTGTGTGTCTAATGAATATCAGAGGCTTCTGACCCATGAAATTACAGATGCACATATGTAGAAACCTGTCAAGAAATGCTGTTTGCTCCAACCTTTATGTCTTTGTATTTCTCCACAGTCATGCAAGAAGGTAATTTTAGAGGTGTAGACCAGATGTATCCTCCACAGATGATCTAGCCTTTTTTTTGTGTTTTGCAAATGGTGCTGGAATTTACTTTGCGAGTCTAACTGCCACATGCATAGTTGAGTTGATATGCTGTGTATCGTACTGCACCTGCTTTATTGTTTAAAAGGAGTGCAGCATCTGACTCTTGTAATATGGAGCAATTAGATGCTGTTTTATTCTCTTTATAATAATTAGACAAAGTGTTGTAGGCTGGGGCTCACTACTCTGAGGAAACAGAGAGGAGAGAGAATTAGCACTGGTTATTGAGGTGAGTGAGTGCGTGGGCAGGATCAATGGGCGAGAGCGTTCACAGGTATATCGGAGGAATCCCTGGCAACCGTATGGGGGACAGCTCACTCTCCTTTCTGTTGCTACCGTGGAACAAAGGGAACACAACTAAGGATGTAGCAACCGATCTTGAAATATTATAGATTTAAGTCCTAAGGGGAATCTGACTTGGTAGAGAGAGCACAGCTGTCACTGGACTTACTCAAAATGAAGTTTCACTTTGTATTGCTTGGAATCACCTGAAAATAAGAGATCTGTTACTTGGCGGGGTGATATACATGATCTACCAGGAGATCATTTCTTTTTCTTTTTCTGTTTTTGGGTTTGGGATTGTGGGAAGAAATCTCTTCCTTAGCAGAAATAGAGATGATAGTTCCAACAGATTCATATAGATGATAGTCCTGTTTTCTTTAGGAAGGGCAGAGTATGTTGTTTAAGCCCCATATTTTAAAGTGCTCTGTACAATCATTTTTATGGTGCAGGCCACTCGAACAATTGTAGTTCCAGGTACAAGTGTGTGGGCAGATTTAATTTACGATTTTCTTCTTTTCTTAATTAAATGTTTGCCATCTCTTACCTTCAACCCTGGCCTACCCTGCATGCTTTGGTTGCAAAACAGGTTACATGTTCCCTCTCTGCATAAAAGAAATGTGATAGCTGAGAAACATGTTGACTTTTGTTTGGAAAATTAGGATTTTTTTTTTTGCCTGCTATCTGCTGTATAAAGTTTGTAGCAAACATGGAACAAAACTCCTTTAGGGATCAATTTGGATAACTTTGCAATGAGTGTTTGCCTTTTCAAATTATTTTTAAAAATTCTCTTTTATGAATCAGGAGACTCTTTGGATGACAGGAATTTGTATGAAAACAAAACAGTTATTTGTTCAGGGTATGGAAGTTATTAATTATTTACACCGATTTCTACCTCAGTGCTACCTCTAGTTAAAATTCATGGCCTAGGCACTCATCAAATATTGATTTTTACCAAAGTTGATGCTTTCCCTTTAACATTATTATAATGAGGGATAAAAATCAAATTGCCTGTGCTGAAACTCAATCATTCTCGCGTGCCATCTGCATTGATCTTTTTTCTAGGGTTTACCATAAATTATTCTATTCAATTAAGTAAACCACACACATAATGACATTTTGCAAACTAAATAATTTATTGACTATTTTCAACTAAAAATGATCAAGCTCTGATGCAGTTATTTTCATACCATTAATAGCTATATATAACCCTCTGCAACTGAATGTGTGTCAGATTCTTTGTTTGGAAAGAGGAATCACCTGGGAGGTAGAAATCCTTCTCATTTACAAAAGAAACAAATTCCGGGGTTGTCATACACAGAGTGACTTGGTTGCCTTATTAGCAGAATGATGGGGCTTGGCTTTTTGATGGTAAAATAATTGCAAAATAATTTTCAGCTGAAAATTGTGCTATTAGCAACAAGGAACGTAATTACTTTGGTAACAGTTTGAATGTTTTACAGCTGACTGATAAGATCTGATGAAAACAGTAGCTCTTGGCATGAGGGGCACTGCTTTCCCCTCCTATTGCACTGGAAGCCTGCTTGACGTGGATTCTTGTCACCTTCTGACAGTTCCTCTGGAAATCTGCCCATTTCCTAAATGAGTTTTGTTTTGCGTTTGAAAAGAAATTCCCTGTCGCTCAGCTTCTGCAGATAGAGATTTTCAAGTATAAAGCATTACTTACAGCTCCTGTTGCATTCAGCTCCTGGAAACAGGGAGCTGAATATGTTCGTACATCTGTAATTGTTAAAGGAGGTTCTATGATTGGTCTGGAATGGATGTATGACTTTTTCTGGGTCAAGAAGCTTAGATATTGGACCAGAGACAGACAAGGGTTTTATTAGCGAATCGCCATAACTCTATGAAGTGCAAACACATGCTGTCTACTCCAGCAATCAAAGGGCAAAGAGAATCACACTTAGTCATGTATGGAGAAGTTCCTTTCTGTGTCATTAGAATGAAGCTGTGGTGGGAATAGGCACCTATGAAACAAAGTATGATTAAAATGCCTTTATAAATGAAAAAAAGAGCTCATTTAGCCAGCTGGGGAAATGGAAACCATTGGACTGCTGGTGTGATGAAATACCACAGAGAAGCATGATGTTATTTATAGTTATAAACACCTTGTCTAAGGAAAAGCGCAAAATCTCGGTGTTGCCCGCTCACAATTTTAGCGTAAGTTTTATGGTAAGTGTTGTTTTGTTAAAGTTGCAGTTCATGGAATCAAGTTGTTACTTGAACATCTCAGCTTTCATTAAAATAGTAAGCTTCTGGCCATGACAGTTGTGGTGAAAAGGTTGAAAATGTGATCTGGGTGCGCTTTAAAGGCTCAAAGGGAAAAAGGAAGAGCAGCCAAATGTGTTATATTTCAATATATCTTTTTTTTTTTAAAGCCACCTTCAGGATCTCTTGGTGCTTGACTTGTGAATTTTAAACATTTGGGGTTAGCAGTGCTGGAATCCTAGCAGAGAAGTTGAGCTCTGAGGTCTTGGAGATCTGGGAAGAAGGATCCAGAAGCATTTGATCTTTGAAGTCTCCTGGATGGAGATAAAGGATGTAGTGTGATCATAATTTCTTCCATCAGCAAGCTCTAATAGGGTCCATTTTAGATGGCTCTATGGTGAAGTGTCCATTTCCATTTGGAAACAGAGATCTTGTTGGTTTCTTCCATTTCATGTTTAGAGTCTTATAAAACTAAAGTGACTGGTGGGCTATGATATGTCAGCTTTAAAATTTCCGCAGGTCTTTAAGGGAGGCTGCTGTCACCAGCATAGGTTATTTTGCAAAAGCCAACTAAATGATCTTTTTAGAGGAACTAATATGTTATAATAAGCAAACCTAAATGTTTCATTGTAAAATCTCCTATTTAGTACTTAAAAATGGTAATTTTTGGCTTGCTCTCTCCCTTGGAGAGAGTTCTTGAAATTAATGGGTAGGACAGAAATTACATGTAAACTGGCATAAGTGATCAGAAACCAGTTCAAATCTGGAACACAATAGAAGTTCAGTGCACCTAAACCACTTTCAAAATGGCTAGTACTGGTTTAAGATGAACCTGGGCAGATGTACTATCAGACTTAACTGATTTAAGTTAAATCAGTTTATTGAAATTCTGTTCCAGATCCCTTCCAGATTCAAGCTAACTCACAGTCCCCCAGTATCCCAGGATGCTTTGCACCTCCCCTGCAAGTCCCCCTTTGCAGGGTTGGTGGGTGGGTGGGCTAGCCTTGGCCCAGCCAAACACATTGGCGATGCGTAGGGGGTGCATGTCCATTCCCTGAGATTGGCACTGCACCCCCTGAGAGAAGTGCCGCTGACACCACTGGTGGTGCCTGTGGGTGGTTGCCACTAGCCACTTCCCCCCCTGCCCCCAGCAGCCACCAATTGCTGCTGGCCACCGCTGCTGGTGGTGTGTGTGGGCGGTTACCGATCGCTGGTTGGCACTCACCGCTTTATTAGCACCTAGGGGATTTGGGGCTTTTTCATGATTCTGCAGCAGCCACTCATGGGAGCTCCCTGCTCGGCCCACCCCCGCTGCCAATACCGACACGGCTGCCTGCTGGAGCTCACGGCCACCATGCCCCTGTTGCCGCCACCACTGCCACAGCCTGTGGGTAGTCGCTGTGCCCCCCACAGCCTCCGGGGGCATGTGTCGTACATGGCCGAACAGGGAGGAGTGCTTTAGCGACCTGTGACTTCTGGCCTGGGTGACTGCAGGCATGGGGCTGCATTTCCAGAAGCAGAAGTGAATGTCTGTTCACTTGCTGATCAGTTCAGCCAAAATGGCTTAAACTAACCTGCAAAGATTGAATTGATTTAGCCTCAGATTTTAGACTGTACTTGCCCTATGTCAGGGGAAAAAATAAAGTACCCTTATAGTTCTTCATATCTTTGTCCCTCTACTTTTGGATTCTGTTTGGGTGCACAAAGCATTAAAATATTGGCTGCCTTGATTGTCAGCTTCCCTTCACATTCAAGTGTGTAGCCCTCGCTTATGCTTTGAGAACGTGCTCATGCAGGCTGTCTCGCTGAAAGTACATCTGATGTGCTCCTCAGTATCGGTAAAGGGTTGCATGACTTGCTTTCTCTGACACACTCAGCACACTTGCCCTGTTGTGTTGTGTGTGTGTGTGTATGCACGTGCGCATATGCGAGTACATGCATGTGTGCACGCGCACACAAACAGAAAGAACTTCTGAAGCAGTCATTTCACTTGGCTCGTTACCATATTACGCATATCATTCAGCAGCTCTGTTGGCTCTATTAATGCTAATGGAGAATTTTAAAGACAGCAATAAATAATGCCAAACTTCCTTTCTAACTCAGAAGTATTGTCCCAATGAGATTGCTTATAGTGTCTGTGTTATTCCTTCTTGTTGCAAGCACGGTAATAAGTGTGACCCCCTCCACCAAAGGCAACATCAAACGTTCTTTTCTTATATGCTTTACATGCAGGGAGTGCTTTAACATGTGTCAGGGATCCTGCTGGTATCTGGGCCCTGATTCTGCCAGGAATTTAAGCATTTGCCCATTTATTTCCACTGAAGTCATTTGCCTGCTAAAAGTTAGGTGTGTCATTAAGAGAATGAGCAATGAGAAATGGGGCTGAGCTTGGCGGGGGGGAGGTGACCTTCAGTAGATTATGTCAGAGGGAGAAGGTCTCCTCAGGAACCGCCTCTGTTACTTTTCCCTTTTTTTGCCTCATTTTTGAGGTGGGGGAGGGGGTTAAAATATTGTATGAACTGTTAAAAATAAGTATGCAGAGCTCAGCTAGTCTTAAACTTAGTAAGCACTGTGCAGTGGCTGAAACTTGGTTAAATAATAAGCAAGTACCTATCCAAAAGACCTTGCACACTATCTGCAGAACAGAAGAGACTACGGTCTCTCCAGGTGCGATGTTGTGTGTGGCAGGGCTGCCTGCTGACGTGTTTTGAAGGAGAGGGACGCTGCTTGGCAATTCTGAGATTATGCAAGCCAGGGTGAAATAAAGATCAGGCCTGAGATGTGCATACGAGTGGGTTACATTCACCATAATACTTTGGATTATAGGACATAGTGATTTTTCAGGTGCCACCATATGCTGTATTGTGTTTCTATCTGATCTACAGCAGCTGATGGGTGGATCAGCAGGCGGTGTTACATTTCGGCTTCTCCTGAAGGATTCCTCTGTTTATTTGATAGGGAGATTCTGATAATGGTGTGTTGAGGTAATGCGAGTCTTTCCATCAACTTCAGTGGGATCTGGATGGAAGCCCCTGAGGTTTACTTTTCTTTCTTTAGGTTTCTTCTCCTTTTCTTCACCCCCTTAATTTAGATCCAGCACTGTGCATGCTTACATGAGTAGCACCAGGTTTTACTTCTTTGTGCTTTGGCTTTATTAGCACCTAGGGGATTTGGGGCTTTTTAGTTTTCACTGCACTTGCAATTTTTACTACTGAATTAATAGGTATTTTGAATAAATCATTGCAAGGTGTGCCAGCATTCATGCTAAGAAAAAGAATCATTATTCTGGTACATCTGAGAAGAATTCATATAATACCCACATGCCTAGTCTGACCATCACGTATGTAACTAAATGAGGACTTTTTTCTCTTTGAATCACAAAGGGATTACACATCTTGCTCACATAGAAAAGCATTGTACAAAGGGAAAGCAACTTGAGAACATTTTTAATTCAAATGCATTATAAAGAAAACCCTAATAGTGGGATCACCAGTGATGCATTGAAATACACTCTACTAACAAATACCTTCTGTGACTGGAGAAATTATTGGAAAAGAAAATTGATTTCACCATTGGCCATAGTCTTGTTATTGTGGAATGCATTATAGTTACAATTGAACTAGATGAGTTCACACTGGGAAATACTGTGAAATGTTAATTATAAAAATATTGGATTGGCTTGAATTGCTTGTTATTCATGAAAAGGAAATTACTGGAAGCAAATGAACAAAATTATCAAATGCCTTGTTTTTTTAAGTGAATCACCCAGGAGCTGCCTATAAGTACTGTTATTTCTATGTAGGATGATAAGCTATCTAGTATTTAGCCAGATCACCTTTTGTAGTGAGCAGCTGTTCACAAGAGGGCATGGGATAGATTTTTACATACCATGTGTGACAAGATAGGCACATCTCTGTTGATGCTAGGATAGCAAGGATGTAATGGATTTCTTTTACTACTTGACCCAGGGTTAGACAACCTGGTAGCAAAAAGAGCCGTGGGTTGGTCTATACAAGTGTCCCCTTCCCCATCCCGCCTAGAACGGGGCAATTTCCAGATCAGCATTTAGAGACTTTCAAAACATTCTTCTAGGGAAACAGCCTAAGTGTGAACAACTGCCATGTGGTGAAAACCTGACTGGTGCTAATTCAGGCTATTTAGATTTCCTGAGGTATTGACATTCAAAGATGTGTGGAGGCTGGCTTGTCATTGCCTTCCTGTCATGTGCTGATGTGCAGATGTGACAGATGTCCTGCTAGTGATGTGCTTTGATTGATCAGCTGATGCTTAGAACTGACTGACCTTCTCCTGGTGGTGCAAGTCCCTCATTTTGATTAGGGATGGGACAGCTTGAGGAAAAGAGGAGCAGTGAACTCAGGAGTTCTTTGCAAATGTAGAATTATTGGATCTACAACAGTCCATTGACTTCAGCGGGGTTATTTCTCATTTACTCATCTGTGGTATCCTTGTCAGGTGCATATACGTGCTAACTGTGTGTGTGTGCGCGTGCGCGTGTATATTTTCATACCCATACCTACCCACTCACCCACATGTGTATGATAAAAAAGATATTTTATCTATAATTGTGTCTATAATTATCTCATGATTACAATGTATTATGTTATATTCTGTTCCAGAGCTTTCAAAGGCCAGATGCCACTGCTCTCAATTATGTTGAGTTCTGCTTTACTCTGGGAGTAACACTGTTGCAAATGATAGATATAATCCTAGATTCAAATACTACTCAAGATGAGGAAGTGTCATGACACGAATGTGTGCTGTGTATGTCAGCTTTCTCCAAAAAGTTAAGATGCTGGCCTTACTCTTTGGTTAACAAGACATATTCTGTATGATGTTATATAATGCAAATAACTTATGTCAGCTAATATATTTATTGGAAAAAAAGAAGTGGTGAAACCTGGAATGAGTTGTGGATCACTCCAAATGAGCATGTCTAATTAAACTTCATTCTGCGTTACATCAGCATGTGCCATAGATTTTACAGAAAACTATTTTGGAGTTGTAAGGGGTTTTGTTTAGACTGTTCTTCATATCTTTCTGCCTGCAAAGCCATAGTCTGGTCTGCGGATGGACCACTTTTCATCATACCTCCCTTGAGCTCACTGATAACAATTTGGTGCACCTGAGCCTTGATTGCAATGCTTTCAGGTTTTCTCTGTACCTGGCTTACTCTTGTCAGTGTCTGCTTCAATGAATGAAGAAAGCATAATTCTCAACAAAGAGTTTAGCCAATAAATTTAGGGCCTCATGCAAAGCCACTTAAAACCAGCAGGAAGACTCGTATTAACTTTAGTGCTCTCTTAGCCTTTTTTTCTGCTTGCTGAATATGTTTATTCATACATATACAAATAAAAGCAGGTTGTGATTGGCTCAAATTTAGCTTAGAATTTGACACCTTTTCCTCATTCTTTAGTTTCATCGGTTAACTGCGAATTATTGAGTACTTGATATTCAAACTTCAAACTCTGTTGGTTGGATGTAATTGGACAAATGAGTCAAATGATGTTATCTTCCCTGAATGGTAAGTGCACATACCAATATATGCAAATTAAAAATTCAGTTTCCTTGAATTATTGTACATGGCACTTTGAAACGTGCTCTCCTTGGATATGCATGTCTTTCAGACCCCAGTATAGTAACTTCTATTGTTTGAATGGAGCCATATGACTATGTGGAGCTCGACTGATTTCACTGGCACTTGGCACAGGCCTCATTGCCTACCCACAAATTGCAGAGTCTTGGCCTAGAGTTGATTGTTTAATTGTTTGGAGAAAGCAAACACGTAATGGGCACAGGCATTTAAAATCTCAAGCAAATACATGGTGACCTTTTTTGTGCTACCTAATCATCTCTGGTGATTATTGTGGACCAAGCTGTGTTAGCAAAAGGGGACATTTCTGATATTTTCTTCAGAGAATATTTATCTCGTGGGACATTTAAAAAAAAAAAAAGATTTAAGCTGGTATGTTCCGGCAAAAAAACCAAGCAACCAAGCATTGACGTTTAATCACAGAGCGTTGCCTGATCACAAATCAATAACATTTATTATTATTATATTTATAATATTTAATATTTATTAGTAAATAATAAATACATATTCTGCCTTAAAAAGAATGAAAGAAAGGCTTCTACAGTGAGCACCCGAGTGCTTGTAGGTTATTGAGTAGATTAAACATTTGGCTTGTAGCACTGGTCTTTATTGCTAGCAAAACCGACTCAGCAGTAGAGAGGCTTTGGTTCTCTTCCCCTTGGTGTGAATCTGAAAATGAATGCTCTTTGAAGGGATAGACACCCATTGAGGAAGCAGGGGAAGTCCTGCTGCTAGAACTAAATACATGGCTAGGTGAAAAACAAATCTCTTGAGGAGGGGAAGAAAGCCCAGTGACCTTGTTATTACTTGAATTGATGCTCTTCATCCTGAGCCCTGGTCCTCCTTGTATTTTAACATTACACTTGAGAAAGAGAGGTGGGGAGATACCCAAACTGATGCATTTCTCTGGAAATTACTACAGGTCCTTTCACAAAGGTGCAAAGTGCTTTTAGGAAACTTTATTCTCATGGCAGATATCAGTTACTGAGGGGCACTCCTAAATACCTTAAACACTTTGGAATCGCTCTCTTTGAATGATTGCTGTATATTGTTCTTTGTCTAGACTACTTATTGAGATCCATGTAATGTAATTAGAGGATTATGGGTCATATCTTCCACTGTTATAAAATGGGGGTAATTCCCTTGACCTCAGTGCATCAAACCCAATCATACCAGGTTGGTTGTATCGTAGGCCTTTTATAGATATTACAACAAATTATTATACTACATACATTTAACTGATTTTTTGGGGGGGGGGGGGAGGAAGATGTGGGAAAAAGAAAGAAGCACTGTGATTTAGGGGTTTTTTGTTTGTTTGTTTTGTTTTTAAGTGCGCACCTAGCTGGTTCCTCCTCTACTCATTGTGGGCTGAAATATTTTCCTCGTAGGTGATTCAAAATGCTGCTTACCATATATTTGAAAAATGTGTTTAATAGGCAGGCAGAACGCACGGTGAGAAAATGACTTTAAATGAAGGAGCATAAAGTAACAGTGGTAGGAGAAGTGTGCAGGGTAGGGTTAAAAAAAAAAAAGAGATGATAAGAGTTTCATTTCTGGTGGAAAATGCAAGAGTCCCATCCCATCAAGCAAACAGCAGTCAGGCAAATGATGAGATTGGTATTTGCTTTCCAACCAGTGTTTTAAATGTCATTGTTCATTACTTTTCTTGAAGCCAGAATTGCTGATGCACGAGTGCGTCTCATTATGACAGCGGATGATGTTTCTCTTTGCCAAAGTGGATTTAGAAGAAAACAAATCCTGAGGGCACTGCAGATTCACTATAGAGAAAAGCACTTTGAGATGAGGAACTGCAGTTTTTGGTGGTTTGTGCATGGAGGTTTAAGGGCAGCTGAGGAGAGCTCCTGGCTTCCTGGAAAGGGACACAGTGACAGGCTAAATCCAGTTATTTTCAAGGAAAAAAATAGGAAGAATTAGGTAAGTGAAAAAGAAGGAAGCTGGCTATTAAACTTTAAAACAAATCCCCTGCAGCCACAGCATGAAACATGTCAGCACTGACCAGTATATTAATGTGAAGTAATCATGAAAAAGACTCACGCTAAAGGCAACTCATAGTATTTGCAACAGTAAAATGTAGTTTGAGATGGAAAACCCAAAGCACATCATTTAACAAAGGCAACTTTCCTCCCCTTACGGCCGGAGATGCAGATGGATCAATCAATTTAATTCAAGAAGAGCTGTGGTTCTCCCCACCCCCAAATTCATGTGCTACGGGCCTGGGCTGATAAAATAGGTTTCAGTGTGGACTGAATTTCCATGTGGAACAAAAATAGATTTTGCCTATCAGCAAATGCTGAAAAACTGGCATGAACTTATGCAAGCTTGACTACTGAATCATTAGTAGCACATTGGACACTGAGCTGGGTGAATGCAACGGTCAAAAGGGTCTATGAAGATTGTCACACTGCCTGACATCTCTTCTGGGTCTGACTCGTTTTTTGTGGGCAGCAAGGTGACCTGGGTAGAAAAGCTCCAAAGTAAAAAAAACAACAACCAAGTCTGGACTAATTTAGAGATGGGAATTAACCAGATGCAAAGCCACAACGTGCCCTTTGTTAGGGAGGAAGCAGCAAAGGGTATAGGCACAGCATCATCTTTTTCTCCACTGTGTGCTCTTTGATGGGGCATTTAATATAGCCTCTTCGGTAGCAGCAATTGCCCTTGCATGGAGCAATACCACAAAGGCAGCAAGCAAAAAAGGAGAGGCAGCATCTATGATCCTAGCATGTGAGAGGAATTTACTGGCACCACCAAAATTAGAAAGCTAAAAGCAAGCTTCTGTCACAGTGATTGAGCAAATGAAAGGAGAACAAGTCACAGACCCACAGGTGTCAGCCTTTCTGCAAGACTCCACTGAACAGGTGTCAGCTACAAAGTGGCATTCACCCATCACTCCTCTGCAATACTGCAAGTCCTCGATGGCTTTGTAGTGCTCAAAGAGTCGCTCAAGCATACCAAGGGCTGGAATGCCACCTGGTCAGACTCGGTAGCTCTTGCTCGAGTTGGCACAAGGGTGAACTGCTTTGAATCTGGAGTTTGATCAAGGAGTGATGAGCCTGAAAGGAAAGGATAACATGCCTAGTGACTTATCAACCATATTTTCTGTAGTTATGTGTTTTTTTTCTTAATTATGATTTGACATGCCTAGTTAAGTAATATGGAGAGGACTCAAACAGAAATGGAGCTTCATCACGGTGTTACATGTACCAAAAAAGTCCCTGCCCTAAAGATGATTCAAAATTTGAAGGTCCTTCAGAATCTTACAATATTTATAGGACTGTAACTCACCATGGGCAAGTGTACACGTCTCCCTACAGCACCGTAGTGATGTGCTGCGTTGCCATACAGTGATCACATGAGCCTATATGTGATCAGCAGCTACTTTGCTGTACTGGCACACTCCCGCGTTTTACTGTGCCGTTACGGTGAAGTAGCATTGAACTCTAACTGTGCGCCACATGCACAGCACAGTGCAAATGGCTACTGCGCTGTGCTTTAGTACTTCCAAAAGGAAGTACTACAGCACAACACCATAGCAACGTCACCATATAGCAACGTGTAGACACGTCCCATGGGTAACAGGAAGTCATTAGCTTGCTTTGACGTGCATTTTTGTCAGGGTGTTTGTTTTGCATAAACCACCCATGAAAATTGCGGTTTGCTAGGAAATGCTAATTGGCTGTTGCAGAACCTGGTTGTGTCCAGATGAGTACTAGAAAAGAAACAACTTCCCCTCTTCTGATAGGCAATCTGGTTCAGGGCATAGGAACAAGGCTAGACCTCAACATTTGTTTATTCCTGGGTCTGCCACTTAATACTTATGGTGTGACCCCTGCCAAATCACTTCCTTTCTCTCTCTTTCCCCACTCTCTCTTTAAATTGTAAGACCTCTGGGGTATGGAACATTTTGTTATGGGTTTATATAGTAACTAATACAATGGCACTGTCCTTGCTGACTTCTCACCACCTGGGCTCAGTCAGGAATGAACTGCCTTGTGCGGGGAAGTGACAGAAGGGCGGCTGGGTGTGCTGGTAGCCAGAGAAGGCAGCAGGGATGGTGCATAGCATGCTGGAAGCCCGGGCGGGCTCAGGAAACATTGGATGGGTGCCTCTGAGCTGGAGCAGCTCCTGGCCCATTAGCAGCCTACCTGGGCAGCCCCAGTGGGTGCTGCCACCATGGCAGGAAGGACTGGGGCCCCTTACAGCTCGGGCTGCTTCACTGGCAGCTCACCCCCCAGCTGTGGGAGAGATGGGAAGGCTTCACAAAAAAAAAAGAATCGGGCCCCTTGCCGCTTCTGCCATCAGCCTGCAACTCCCATGACTGTGGGGGTGAGCTGGCAGATTAAAGGCTGCAATGTTACAAGTTGCTATATTGCAAACTAAACTACATGGGGATGTGGTTTAGTCTGCAATGTAACAAACTCATTTAAATTGCAAAAAAGCCCCCTGTACTTGTAAAGTATGATGCAATTGAACCACAAAAGCAGGCAATTTTTGTCATGTGTACAAGTGCCCCTAGTCATTATTGTAATAGAAATTATAATAGTTCATGTGTGTGACCAGATATACATGACTTGTATCCACAGGAAGGCTCCGTATACTGTTGCATGAAGAATAAAGTTGCAGGTGCACAAAATTTAGTGAAATGTTGTGTCATTGTTTAAGAAAAATAAGGTTATTTCAGACGAGAAGTGTGATTAAGGTTAAAAATCTTTGTGAAATATAGTTCAAAATTTTAGAGGCCACATATTCAGAAATGAGTGTCCACATTTTCAAGGGCTGTTGCTGCCCATCATTTGTATGTGTAATTTTTTTCTTTCACACAGAGTAGGGAAGCAGTGGACAGAGTGGGACTTGATTTGAATCTTCAAATGTAGATAATAGGGTTCACCATTTGAACACAAGAGGCAAGCATTCAGACTTCTGGTAATGATAAATGACAAACAAATAAAGGGAGGATTTTTAATTCTAAAACAAAATGATACAGTTATTTGAGAAGAAGTCAATACTCCTGCAGCCTTAGAGAGATTATGCCTGTCCTTAGGATGCATAAATGAAGAAGCTTTCCTTTGGTGTGAAGGAGCAAAGCTATACAGAGCCTAATGGATCAAAATAAGTGAGTGTATTACAAGCCCAGAAAGGACTGTAAGCAAGGAGCTAAGAAATTCCGGCTGTGAGAGATTGCAGAAGCTGCAATTGCTAGAGGGAAGTAGCTGGGAGACTCATAAATAATGAATTGCTATAATCCCGTGAGGTCATCATAAAAATATGCATAAGACTTTTGGAAGGATATAATGGGTCACAACCTTGATGGATTCCTGAGATGGTAGCAAAACAGCCAATCTGATTAAAATGAGTCTCGGAAGAAAACCCAGAGTCAGCAACCTCTTCAAAATTATAGGCTTTGGGAAAGAGACAAATACCAATAACGGTAGAACATGGGGAAAAGAGTAGTGATTTCTGTAGGAAAGGACCATTTATCAATTTAAAAAGGATTGGTACATCCAAAAGTCCAAAGCAAAAAACAAAGGTTCGTCCTACTGGGGAAACATTATTGCAGACCTTACAGAGACTGTGAATTGTCATCACTGTAGGTCTGGTAGTCAAGACTATGAAGACCATGTTTTATCCATAGTATTTTCCCAGAAAGAGCAAATTTGGTGTTGAAAGAATAGGAGTGGAGATGCATGCAACTCCTGGAAAGGTGACTTTGATAAGACGCAGATTCAAACCAGGATCAGAATATACTGAAACAAACCCAAGAGGGACAGGTTAAGTATTACTTTGATACAACAAGAGAACATCCATAATATTAGGGTATTTGAACATTCATCTTTAACAATTAAAAATGAGTTGACACATCTCTAAAAACATACCTAAAACAGCTCTGCATGCTAGAAATTAATATGCAGGCAGATTGAAATATGTCTTTGTATGTGTTTTTCCCAATGATTTTTGATAAAACAGGAATTACTAGATAACTATAACTTTAGTAAAAAGCTATTGAGGAAGAAAGAACTATCACTCATCTATTACCCAAGAGATGCATCAGAAAACTGCCTTAGGAAAGGAAAGAGCTAACAGTATTGTTGGTAATATGAACAACATCCAACTGACCAACTCTACTAGAGAGCTGAGCTCTGATCCAGTAAATGCTTTCCTAATTTGAAGCATATGAGCTATCCCTTACTCATGAGCTTGGTTAAGCAAGCACTTAAGTATTTTGCTGGATTGGGCCCCTAATGAATCAGAGGTTGACAATGATCTTGCTTTCAAACCCATTATTCAATTGCTGACAGTATTCTGGAAGGGGCCACAGACCTACTGCAGCAGTATTTTATAACATTAGCATAGCTTTGAAATACAGCAGTGACTTCTACTATAAGGAAAGAGATGCTAAGCAAAGACCCTTTGCAGATCTTTGTTTTTATAGTAAGATACAAAGGTACCTGGATCACAGCCTATTCATTGTGCTGGCATTGTATACTATTTTTTCTTGCATACCACAGAGACCTTTCTCCTAAACCTAGCTGCTGGAAATTGGTGTGTGCATTAAATGTGAGGAAATATGGTAAGAGCAGGTGCTACTCAGTTACTTAGTGCAAAGAAATATTTTTTCCCCCTTTCATTCTGCCTTTGACAAACAAGGTACATATATTTTTTCTGGGGCATGTTGTGTGCAAGAAAATATGGTAGTCATGTAGAACTAGATTGTGCCTTGTAGCTACATCTGAGTACAGGGGGTGTCGTTCTGCTTGGGCCTTATTTAGCACTCAGGGGAGTTGAGGTCTGTTACACTTCCCTGTGTAAAACATGCCCAGCGGGTAGAATACAGTTCATGGTAATAAACATAACCTGCCTTGAAGAGCTAACATCCCAGTCTGAGTAGATCAATGGGGCCGGTCCATTTAGCAGCTGTCAGAGGAGGACTAGGGCCTACTTTGTCTTGAAGAGTTCACCTGAGTGAGGGTGGGAGCATGAAGCAACAGGCAGAGGAAATTGGTGCTTCCATAGGCTGACTAAGTGGTTTTGAGTTAATACATTGTTGTTTGATTTTGATTTTCATAAATTTATAAGGTATAAACAAGCAAGCAAATCCACTCGCTATCTGTAGTCCCTACTGGCCTTCTACTGAGATGCTCGCAGTCAGCAGTTCCCCTTAGGCACCACGGCAGAAGTGGGGCAATGTATATGTATTATTTTCTCTCTATTAACACTGCAAAGCATTCTGTGTTTCACCTGCCCCCAGTTTCAGCAGCTTCTTCTCCGGCTGTCCAAGCCCTTCTCCTACCCCTCGGGGAGTTGGGAATCTATTGTGTGGCAGGGAAAGGTAGAGATGAATAGGGACGGACTATTGCCGTAGAAAGCAAAACTACTATGCCTGTGGCAGCAGGCTGGAGAATGTCAAATGGGAAATGAACACAAGGATAAAACAGAGAAGAAAAGGGGGGAGGTTGTGTTTGTATTGGCACGTGGCAAGCAGCTTGCATGCTTGTGTGATGTTAACTTCCTTCCCATTACAGAGTAAGTGCCTCTGGCATCCTGACCCTGGCAAATGCAAACAGGAGTCCCTAGGCAGCCCAGCCCTCTGCCGTTCCCTGCAGCATCAACATCTCTTGCGTACAAGATTTAAAAAAAATCAAAAACATCCTATTTTTGCAATTATATTTAACTGTATTTCATTTTTTCCTCTCCTTGTCTTAACTCAAACCTGACATGGAAAGAGAGAACAAAGCAGAAAGAGGCTAAAGACATATTGGTTCAGGCTGCTGCTACATCACGTGCCATGTGAGGGCCAAGATTTTCAGTCTTTGTTAAGGCCCTTTAATAAGTAGCCTGACATGCCAAAATGCTGAGCATCCAGCAGCTTATGAATAAGAGTTGCTTTGATGTGTAGGTTTCTCTGAAAAGCAAGCCACCTTGAGGCATCCAACTATAGACTTACCAGCCTAAATTTAGTCTTCTTGTCTCTCAAAATCTTGGTGGAAAATCCCCACATCAAAACAGTTTTGGAATTTGTAGAATCAGAATAAAAAAAAGCGTTCAAAAGCTTCTGTGACTTAGGAGCCTGAGTCAAAAGCGACATAATTATTTAGGTGCTGAAGTAAAGGCTTGAAAATTTTGCCTTGAATTCCTACCATTGTTCAAGCAGCTCTCCTCTCCCCCTCCTATCATGCTCAATAAGATCTAGTCGATTGTTTATCAGTATCATATGGATAAAAGCAGATGGTTTCCTAAACCAGACATCCTTGTTAGCTGATCACGCTGCCCACTCTGTTATTTGAAGGAGCAGGGCAAGAGCTAGGGAACTGTGTTTGGCACATAGTAAATTCACTAAAAATGCAGTTTGGGGTGAGTGATTATTTGCTGAATCTGACCCAAACTTGTGAGTAGTTTCATCCCAAGGAGGTTTAAAGGAGTTGAGAGGACTAAATGTTTTGTACTGACATTTTTTTTTTTTAAATGCAATATTTTGAAATAATATTGTGTTTCAGAATTGATCTAAATTTTGTTCTCTGTTTTAGGTCCACCTGCTTTAAAAATGTATGATTTGTTTTACTGGTTGGTTGGTTCAGCTCCTGAATGGAAAAATTTCTCTGTTAGATAGCTCTAAATCTTTCCAAATTTTTAACAAAAACAATCCACTTTTAGGGGCAGTGATAAACAGAACATGGAGAAGTCAGTTGTCTTTATGAGGAATATGACCCAAATACTTTGTTCTTAGAAGTTCACAGATGCTGCTTGGTAGCTCCAATGATTTTGAAACATGATACATTTTCTTCCAAGTCCAAGAGGGGAAAAGAGCAAAGGGGAAATGGGAGAGGTGGCAGTCCTATTTAGTTATTTGGTGATACACCCTTCCCTCATAGTTCCTTCCTCCCGAGTTGAGATAAGTAATGTTAGAAAATAGTGGCTGAGACCAACAAAATAAGGGTGTTGCCTTTACTCTTGAGAGGTGGGTGTCCTCCTGTTCAGATTAATTCATATTTAATCTGTTTGGAACATTTGTATACTTTGTCTCAGCGCGTTCCCAAACACATTCACAGATGCTTTTGAGTTTTAATATGAAAAATCTCCCTTGGCCAACCAGCCAGCAGAATGCATCAATTTTCTTTATTTAGAGATACCAGAATAATGGACAAAAGGATTGGCATTTGTGTCTCTTCCCATTATTATATTTTGTGGGGAGGGCACCACCTTTTTTTAAAGATTGTGCCTTCCTGCTAATTCATAGCTGTATAAACATAATTTTTCTAGGTAGTATCTTTTTCTTAGAAACCTTTTCTGTCTTCACTTAAATGGAGCAGAGATTTTCATGCAATTAAAATAAGAGTAGTGTTTAGTATCTATCATTTAAAATATGCAGAGATCAATATTTGCTGTCAGTGATATCAGAGTATTTCTGCTTCTCTCTGACTTTTGTGTATGTGCTTAGGGAGGCAGAAAGAAAGAGTACAGATTTTTTCTGTGTGTCTCTACTACAAGAGGTGAAAAGTGTCTTTTTTCCCCATGATAATATATTAAATTGGGTTGTATGCAGTGTTGGCGGAATCAGGCCTCTGTCATTTATTTTCTTCTGCTGTTCTAAAAAAATGTATAAATCATCAGGTGCCCTAAAATGCACATGCAGGGTCAGATTCTGAAATTCCTGCTTCTGATGAGTAAATATTTGTGCAGTATCTTGCTTTCAAGGGCACTTCTTTTAGAGCAACATACTGCTCGGTAGGAGTAAATGGTGCTGGGGTAAATGGGGCTGGGGTGCACTATGGTGCACAGATGACAGCCCAGAGGTTGCAAGTTCGCAGCCACAGCAGAAGCAGACATGATGTGGTTGTGTCAAATTCCAACAAATCTGTGAATTCTGCTAAATACCTTGCCAGAAGGACACACAAAAGGAAAGGAGTAGCAGTAAACGTTGAAGAATCTGACTATTAAAATCCAGGGCAGGGAATAGCTAATCAAAATACACTTTTTTTTTTTTTTGCTGAACATGAAAAGGGATGAAAACTGGAAACCTACTGGCATTCTTCTCAGTCAGGCATAACAAAGTCAAAAGGACTAATATGTATAAAGAAAGCAGAATTTGGTCTAATTAGGGCTAGTTACTTTTCACATATATGCTTTAGCAGATTCACAAGAAAAAGCTGAGGGTTTCCTCTTCTTTCGCTCCCCTCTATGACGTCTCCTTGAATAACATTTAACTTATGTATTACTGCAGCTTGCAAGTCAGTAACATTAGCGATAACAGAAACTATAAGCTTTAATGTGTTTACATTTCAACATTTTGCAATGAAAATATGACGTTTTTCACCCAAGTCTACTAGTAAATTCCTGTACAATTCCCCCATGGCCTTATAGAACAAGGTATGCATAGCTCTGGTTCTTTACTGATACGCAGCTAGAGAGACTTGTGTATAAATTCTATGCATTATATGTAAAATAGACCCCAATAAAATTAATTCCCAATTTTCCCTTTAATGGTGTTTTGCTTTTTCTTTTGCCTGAATTATGCATAAATGCATAGTTGATTAATATTCGAGTTAGTTGGAAAACAGGGTATTTTGGGGGGATACACATTTTCACAATTGCTTTTCTGTTTCAACTGAGATTTTGAAAATTCCCCGTGAACACTAATAAGATGCATGAATAGTAAGCAATCCATCAGTACTAAATACAATGTGGGTGAAACCATAATCCATCCATTTTTTGAGTTGTCTGCCAAAACTGTACTCAAGTAGATATCTTCAGTCATTAGAAGCCAAATTTTGCACTGGCTTTACATTTCATGCGGTCCCATGGAGGGCAGTGGGATTCCATCAGTCAGTGCTGAATTTGGCCCTCTCATTATGGAATGGCTGTTGTGAAATCTTTTTCTCAGAAGCAGGTTTTGAACTTCAAGTGATAATACAGTTGCTGATGAATGTCACATACCTCAATAGGCAGCTGGACTAAAAGAATTTTAATAACTCTTTGGATTAAAATGATCATTCCTTCCACATTCTTTGTGGCTTCACAGTGTTTATGATAATTCTTGCTTGGGATCCAATCTGCGCAGTTTATCCAGCTGTGCCTTTGATGTCTGTACTGTGGTCTCGAGGGAGAGAAGTCGTGAATGAGCGGTTAGTGAGACACCCAAGGGGTTATGACATCTTTAACATAAACTCATCAGCATAAGGTTTTTCCACTGCAATGGATTAAGCAATTTATTTGGCTATAAAACACCAGAAAACTAGTTAAGTGAATTTTACTGAGGAATCAATAGAGTAATAATAACTGGGTTGCAATATGACTTTGGTTAAGGTAACCAATTTTGGTCCTCTTCTCTTTTTAAATCAGATTTTTATCCTTTCTTTCCAGTATTTATGAATATCCACAAGTTCTGATGCTGACTGAATTGAAAAAGCACATTGAGAATTCTTTGAGCATGTAACTTCTGTACTGTGAAATCTTTCCTTCTTTCCCTTTGCATTAGATGCAAAAAAAAACCCGTCCAGAATTCATTAACTAAAAAATTTATCCCAGACTCAATTTTTGTATTCTGTTAAATTTTCTCCATTTATATTTCATAGAATGACTTCCTAATCCTATTTGAGACATGCCTGTAAGCCAAAGATAAAAATGTAAAACTTACCTTTGAATTGAATGGTGTCTAAATATCGTGTCTTTTAAAAAAAAATTATAATATTAGGCCCCATAACACTCTATCCTTTGCAATGCTTGAGAATTTACACAGAGATTGCAATTATTATAATAATGTGTGGGAGTTTTTTCTTTCTTCTGATGACTGGAAACAAATTAAATATAAAAGAGATTTAATTTGTTAGCTCGTTATTAATATTAAGGAATGATAAATTGTTAGGATAAAGTAGACTATCAGACACTGGGTAATTCATTGTTACATTTTAGAGTGGATTAGCTAGGTTTAGTGCCATACACATTTGAGCTTAATATCATCTGATCAAAGATGTTTCTTTCTAAAACATTATCAAAACTCATCAGTCATAGTCAGGAGTTGTTTTTCACAGGAATATTTTCTCTTTATCAAACTCCCCTTCCTCATCCACACTATAATACTGAAAAAAAGTAGTTTGTAATCTCAGAAATGCTAGATCATGTAATTTACATATGAAGCTCCAGTTCATGTGCACAGTAACATATGAATATTGATTAACATCCTTTGCCACTGTTTAGAAGAGAAATAATATAATTCTGCAAGAAACCCAGAAAGGAAGAAAGGAAAAGAAAAGATTGTGCTATGAGGTATCTTTAAATATTTTTCCTCTCTCCTCTGTGGTCTCAAGTGCCTTGAGAAAGCCAAACTGAACACGAGAAACAGTGCTGCGATGGGAAAACAATCCTTTGTGCTACCAAAAGTGTGAGCCAGCTAACGCTGGCAATCTAAGTGTTCCAAGAGGAATTTTGGTGATGGATATGGTGTATGAATGCTGATGAAGGGTGCTTGTGCCCGAAAGCTTGCAATTAAATAATTTTTTTTGCAAAAATCTAGTTGGTCTAATGCAAGATATCACCTCTGCCATGAGTCCTGATTCCTTTCTGCTACTTTTCAGGCAGCCTGATTGTCCTGGGAATGGTATATGCTTAATTCAGAATATTTGAGCCAGAGTAATTTAGTAAGGATCAGGAAAATGAAAGCAGAGGATAACGTCAGTAATTCAGTGATAAATATGAAAACTAGGGATGTCCAGAATATTGTATTGTATTCTGATTGAAAATTTCAAAAAGCGGACAAATTATTTCAGTTAACACTGCTGTGGAGCCTTGCAGGCACTGTACTTTTGGTGCCCTGTGAGACCATTTTCTTCTGGGTGCCCTTTTCAGACTACATCTCTCTGTGAACCTTGATCTCACCTCAGTGTCAATAGGGAGTGCTTGAATGATAGGCATCCCTTGCCATGTTGCATTATGGGAGATGTGCTTTAACAGGGGAGTTTGATCCAGAGAGAAGAATGGGAGTGTATCCTTTATGGCTAGTAGGGCTGGGCAAAACTTGGGGTGCTGATTTGATTCAGAGAAGATTCAGCCCAATTTGGCAGCCAAACCTCCAAATCAGAATGGAATCAGGAGACCAATAAAAAGATCTGAATTGATTTGAAGCTCTCTGAATTGATTTGGAAAAGATTTGGAGAGCTTCAGAGATTCGGATAGTCCCTGCTTGCCACCGCAAGGAGCTGGACACAGACTCCATGCTGGTAAGTAGGGGATGGGGGAGGGGCAGCTGGATTTAAAAATAAATAAATAAAATTTAAAAAGCCCCCACTCACTGGCCGCTGCCAGGCAGGGGAGCAATCCCCACTGCCCTGTGCTGTGTGGGGGCTTTGCCATGAGCCCCCCGACCCCTGCCTACTCTCCCAGCCCACCGTATGGCTGCCCTGCTTGGCCCCAGGAACTGGTTCTTTAAAATAAAAAAAAGAAGCCCCACACTCACCAGCTGCTGCAGCAGCCATCAGGGCTTCTGGGGGCTCATAGCAGAGCCCCCCACGCAGCATGGGATAGTAGGGGGTAGCGGGGATTGCCCCCGTGTCTGGCAGGAGCTGGTGATTTCAGGGCTTTTTCTTTTTTTTAAGGAACTGGGAGCTGGGGCTGGGAGGGGCAGCTATGGGGGGGGCATGCTGGGAGAGCAGGCGGAGGGCTCATGGAAGAGCCCCCCACACAGAGTGGGGGGCAGGGGGAATCGCTGCCCCTGCCTGGCAGCAGCTGGTAAGTGCCGGGCTTTTTTTTTTAAAGAGCTGGGAGGCTGGGGCTGGGCAGGGCAGCCATTGACTGGGCTGGAAGAGTTGGCAGGGGGTTGAGCCTGTCTGATTCGGTGGCGGCGGCTGAATCTCCAAACCCGACTTGGCTGAATCGATTCAGGACAGTGATTAGAATCACTGAATAGAATCACTGTCCCCCGAATTGGCCGAATCCAAATCCATAGTGAATACTAGCTGCTTCGCGCAGGCCTAATGGCTGCATTGTGGCAGCAGCATATCCCTAGGTGGGATAACTCCCCACCTATCTGCTCTTACTTTCATGCTACAAACCTAGAAATAGACCAGTGAGGCTGCTTTGGGGCATCCCTCTTTGATCTCAAACATGCTGGTGACTAAGGTCTCAATAGCAGCCACAGAGGAAAGCCCTACAGTGGCCTGAGTGGGGATATCCTGGGTTTGGAGTGTGTGAAGTGGGAACAAGGGAGTAGAGTATGCTCAGAGATGTCATGACTGGGTCACATTGCTGCTGTGGTGTAGACATACCCAAAGAGACTGAACTGCGGTTTCTCTGAGATACTATTGCAGAGGATCAGGATTGAAATGTTTTTAGAGGTTTGGGAATACTGTTTATTTCTAAAATGAAAAATGATTTTTTTTTCCAATGGAAGCAGATACTTTTCCAGAATACATTCAGATCACTTTAGCTGAAAGTCAGAAAATATAATTCAGTTTTCCATTGAAAAGCTGTTTTGATGGAAATTGTTTTGGACAGTGCTAGTGGAAGTGTGTGGGTCAGAATAAAAGTAAGCTTCCTATAGAAGAGAGGTCTGTGGGCATTGCTTAGTTATCAGATGGCAGCTAATTGCTAGCAGCATAATGGTAAAAAACCCAAGAGCATCTAGTGAATGACCTAATATTGAAATTGGATCAGAACATGCATGACTGATGAAACTAGTTGAAATCCCATTAGTTTGAGATGCAAGAGTGCAATTCTCACTATGGCAAAATGCAGTTTCCATTCAAAATGTTTTGTTTTGTTTTGTTCTTGGTTTTTTTGTTTTTGTTCCTCTGTGTGTATTCAGAAGAAATTCTGGGATGTGAGCAATGCCAGGGTTGCTAGATGACTGAATTAATTGGGGTAAAAGGCTGAGCTGAAGTGAGAAAGTTTAATGCTTTGGGACTTCTTATTAACTCAGGGCAGGGAAAGATGAAAATCATGGACTGGGTTTTTGACTCCCATTACTTCAGTGAAGTTAAGATAACTCACCCTGGTTTCTACCATCTAACATGCTCTGTTTGAGTGAGAGAGATGGGGTAGGAAAGGAATTGGTTCGTATGTGTCTGCAGCAAAATAAGAATCCAACGACAATATAATGGAGTTGAAAAAACAGAGTCTAGGTTTTGTATTCTTCTTCTGCCTGGAGATTGTAGGTACAAAATTGCCTTTAGTCCAATTTCCATTGAATAATGTGGAAAGCAGGGAGAAAGAGTTTTGAACAGGATGAGGCTGAGAAACCAACCACATAGCAAGCAAATTATGGCACACGTGTTAGCAATCTGCCAGCTGGAGCCATTGCTATGGAAAGTGCTCCTGGGGGAATGCTGGTCAACCATTGTGCCAATAACCTTGGAGTATGTAATTATTTCAGGGCTCAATTCTGTGTGTTTAGATCTGAAAAGGGGGGAAAACCTATGCAAAGTTTTTTATGCTCCTAAACCCATATAAAAATGGGTCTTCTGGGGTCTAACATGTCTCTAGTTCAGATGCCCTAAAATGACTGACTTGCCCCCAAGGTGAGATGGTTCAGTCCTGTGTGTCACTAATTTGTGTAACTGCCACTATAGGCAAGTGCTGCTGTGACCCATTGTAGGAGTGCAAGATACCTCACCTACTTGCTGGAATAAATGACACAGGAGTCTCTTCAGATATATAGTCTGCAGGGAGATGTCTGCCTACTTGTGATCTTATACATGGAGGTCACTCAGAAATCTAAATGTAAAATTCAATTCCCAGGGACATTGCATGGATTTGTGCTGCTCTCTGGGGGACTCTGGGACTATCAAACAATGAATGGATTATACAGTTCTCATCCATATATGTAGTTTTTCATCTGTGACAGATGTGATATTGATGATATTCTCCATTCAATAAGTCATCCAAGTATAATTTAGTGGAAGTTACTAATCTTCATTTGATTTAACTGTTTCAGAACACTATGCATGAAAGAACATGCCTGAATAGGAATAAAGTGTAATGGGGAGAGGACTCTGGGGAACAGGAGCCATTGGGCACTTATACATGTGCAGTAAGGCTGTAGCTACAGCGCGTTGGAGCAGACTTGATTAATTGAGCCTATTGTAGCATGGTAATTACCACACTCCGGGAGACTTCAGTGTCTTGTGTATCAGCATCCCCATGCTGAAAAATGGCTAGTTGAAGTGCCCCTGCCGCTATTTTTCAGTGTGGGGGACGCTAATACACGTGATGCTCTGGGTGCTTTAAGGTTCTTGGAGCTGCTCTAATTAAAGCGCCTCCCCTCCCCTCCCACTCCTGGAGCATGTGTGTAAATGTCCACTAAGTCTGATCCTGGCTCAACCACTGGCTTTGGGCCCCCCTCCGTTTTACAGTCCATTGACTCTCATTCACCCTGGTGCAGCTGGAAGAGGACTCAGGCTTTTGTAAGTAACTGTGAGTGTCATTTCCTTCTTCATTGCTTCTAGTGTCTCCTGTGCAACATGCAGACAATGCTTACCTGCTGTTCTCTAAGTCTGGGAAGCCCCTTCTGGCTTGTGTTTGCATGGAGTTGAAAAAAGACGGTGGCAGACTCTAGGATGTGCAGTTTAGGGTTAAACACTATGTATATTTGGAAAACAAATGGGTATAGAAGCTGAGAGCCAGATCCTTGTCTCACAGATATGTCCAAGCCAGACCTGTTCTCACAGAAGTGTCAAAGCAAACCGATCCATTTATGGTATAAGCTGTACCAACATTAGCCACTCATCATGTCACATCTGTTCTTTGCCAGCTCTGGGCAAATGTTAGAGTCAAACTCTTAGGGCTGTTTTTGAAGCCTGCAGGCTAACAAGAAACAATCCATGTGTCATAGCCAGAAGCAAACAACTATGTTAGGGAAGTCTCAGTTTATATCAATAAACTATTTCTGCTTATACAAATCAGTGTGAAAGATTGCCTTGTATATTGAATAAGTGAAGCATGTCTGATTTGAACATAGTAGAGGACACTGCTTAAGGTCTACATACCAGGAGAAACAGCAGAAATAAGAGCTAGGATAGCAGCCCATGGAACCTGTTATGCATACTGGAGTCGTGTATCTTGTTTAATGCCCAGCACATTGTTAGTCCTTGACAAATAACATCACTAATTAAAGGGGGGCTGACGTTGGAACAATGGCTGTAATCTGTTGGATGTTGTGGTTAAGGATGGATTAATGAATGGGGCAAGAGGGCCCAGGCCAAAGGTCCTCTGAAAGAGCAGGCCCCACCAATATGGACACTACCATTGCTGCTGTTTTTCTGAAGGCATAGCTCAGTTGGAGCAGGCAGTGCCAGCGGCATCCTGTTGGCTGCTAGAGGACTTGGGCCATCATTGCCATAGAGAAACGGTTACAATGCCAACCTAATTCTACATGAGGTGTTCGATATTGGTAATTTTCTCTTTTGGGTGGCAGTCAAAGCAATCAGCTTTGGGTCCAGGGCCCTGGGGATTTTTAATCTGCCCCTGGTCATAGCTCAAATGGCCTAAATCTAGGAGGCAGCAAAGAGTTGTACTATGATTGAGGGATTCACCTGATGAGAACTTCACAGTTTGTCTAACTGCGCCATCGATTAGATACTCATCTCATCTAAACTGATGAATTCCACACAAAAGGAGCTACATGAGCCTGAGGATTTAAACTAATGGATTATGGAGTTTGAATGTGTCCATTTGCTGATAGTAAACCACTGGAGATTTTGGGGCACTGCTCTGTTTTGTTGCGTGTCCACAACTGTCCATGCTAAACTGGTGTATTACTTGCATTCTGCGGTGAACTAGAGTGTGTGGCTTAAAACACTTAAGTAGTCTGGATGAAGAAACTGTGCTGGAGTTCTCTCTTAATTAGTCTAGTTTCTAGAAAGTTAATTTGGTTAGGACTGTGGAATAGTTTTTTTGAATCTCTGTGTATAATTTCAAGATTTAGCAATATTTACAACAATAACTAAGTTATATCTTTTAAAAATTACATCCAAAATGCCATTTGGGGGGATTTTAAAGACAGTAGGGTAGGAAACTATTATTCCTTTACTGGCCAGTAGATGCACAAATGAGATGTTAACAGAATCTTGCCTGTCAAAACAATAAAAGGAAATGTTAGTGTTGATGATTATATTATGCACACAATTCAAAATCCTTTGAGGATACATTTATTTTACAACTCCTTGTAAACTGAATTGTATTTCAGCACATCAGAGAGTCATAAAACAATAAACCAATTAAGATACCTTTTGTCTGCCTATGTGTGTGGTCAGTGGGGCTTTGTCAGCAAGTCAGCCTTCAAGGGGTTTGCGACTGTTCTCAGTTTTAGAGACTGTTGCCGTTGCTGCTTCACTTTAAAGATTGTTCATTCCCTTTCCAACAATAACACCCGTGATCAATATGCTGTTGTGTTTCTACATGCTGCAAGTTCTCCAGAAATTATCTAGTAAGATTTGCTTTTCAACAGCTGAAATGAAATATGTAACATGGAGTAACACTGTTTTTAAAAACTGTGCTGCCTATGAATCATAAAATGTTTAGGTACCTGACATATGGGGCTGGTCCTCATGTACTGTGAAACTCCATGGATCTCATGGGTGAACACTGTCCTCTTCTTGTCTGTGTGTGTGTGGAAAATAATTGAAAGCAATATCTGCATTTGATAACCTGATTCAAAGATTGTAGCATCCACATACTCTACTAAAACATGCCTTGACATAAAATGTTGGGTGAAATCGGGCCCTGACTGGTTTGTGTATGAAAAGCATCGGAACCGTATATGTTTTAAATACTCTGCTTCTATAGTTTTTCTGAAATATTTTGTTTTGATTATGATGTGATCAAGTGATTTCAACAGATCTGGGTCTATTTATGTTAGCTGAGTATGTAAGCTTGAGTACAGTCTGATTCCTCTCTCCATTACACTCGTTTGTATAACAGTTTATTTCAGGGGTGTTGAACCTCTGGCCTGTGGGCTAGATCCACGGCCCACGGAACCATCACATCTGGCCTGCAGGCGTCCCCATGGGGTGGGAAATTTGGCAGCAGGGGGTCATTGGCTATTAATGTAGTCACCCTCTCCCACCAAATTCCCAAACTCCAAGCCCCACACTACTGGTCACAGCCAGGCCATGCCCTCTGCCCCCACATCTGGATTGAAGCTGGGCCATGCCTCCCAACCCCCTGCCCCCCCCTGGACCAAACCATGCCCTGTTTTTCCCCAGGGTGAGGCTGGACCATGCCCCTTTCCTCCCTCCCCACCTGAGGCCAAGCCACACCCCTTCTGCCCATCATGCTAAGCCACACCCCCTTTCCCCCATAGGGACAAGCTATGTTCCCTTTCCCCCATGGGGTGAGGTTGTGGCTGGGCTGTCCTGCGTCCCCCCTCCACATAGTCAGATGGTGCCCAGCGTGCCGGCTCCAGCGCTGGATCAGGACCACCGACAAGATCTGGCTGGCATTCAGATGGGGCACTACCCATTCAAGCCACCAGGGAAAACATTTGAGCACCCCTGGTTTATTTAATTGAAATTTGTCACCAGAAAAATAGTGGAATAAAGTGAAGGGCCAGATCCTTTATTCAAGTTTCATTGTGTTATGTGGATAAAAGTGGTTATAGAGCCATTGAAAATAGTAGTCAGGGTGGTCAACTAAATAGTCAGATTAAGGGCTAAATCCTGTTTTCCTTACCCTTATGTGTTATCCTTTTGACTTGAATTGGTCTGTTAATCCAAGAGTCTAAGGCAAATAGAATTTAGCCCCAAATCATATCTGGGATGACTATGAACTGCTACTAGAACTGAGAGAGCATAGTTTCAGCTTCTGGACAAATTTCCTTTCTCTGCTGTCCAAAACAGAGCTGCTGTTTGAGTCCACCTCTCTTTGGGTCCCATTGCAAAAGTGGAAATGGTCATTTCCCTGCCCTGTTTCTGTGCTTCTGAATCCACGGTCTGTTTAGGTCTTATCAATTAAAACTTCTTTAGGAAGAAAGGGTTCTTAACTTGTATGAGCACCTGTGTACCCGCTAGGGACAGAGCTGTATGGATTAGGGTTATGGGGATCTCTAGGAAAGTATCTTTGTTCTGGGATCAACCGGTAATAGGGTTTTATGTAGAAGGAGCAGGGCAAATTCCTGGGGGATTCACTCTAATTATATCTCCAATTAGAGGGAAA
>NW_005841891.1:3192022-3235848 GCF_000455745.1 Alligator sinensis
GTTTGGTTTTTGCATTCTAAGTAGTTATAAACATTTGCTTCTTGGTACCAGGAGCATCAATTAATATTGCTTAAGACTTGCCCTCCCTTGAACAGGCAGAAGTATTATCTACAATTGACAGTGAAAGTGGATTGTTTAAGACATAGACATGCCTTGTAAAAACAACCATGATTTCAGGCTGGGATAAGAAATATAGATACTGTCCTAGTAGTTCAGCTTTTTGGTGGTTTGCTTGTTATTTGCAGAACATGAAATCATCCTTCAAACGGATTTCTTTTTTCTAGAAAAATGTTGTCATCTTCTCCCTATGTTTATCTGTGCTAAATACTGCCAGAAACAGCCCAAGTTATATTGTTGCATGGGTCCTCAGTGACTGGGAGCCTGGAATTGCTGTTCAGCATGAGGAAATTCTCCTTGTAAGTCCCTCAACATCTCTTTTTTACTAGCATTCTAACTAAAAGGGTGTTCAATTGGCTTTGTAACTTTGATGGACCATTAATTATAAATTTGAGGTGCTGTGAGCTTAGTTTTAAACCTAATTGGGTATTTGTGAACCAAATGTAAAACTGCTGGATGCAGGTCAATGCACCAGTGCTACTTTGATGTCTCTTTTCAGCAGTTGAATTCTCTGTTCTGAACTGCGTGTACACGTTCAGTGTATTTCTCTTTATACAGATATATAGTTTCAGCCAAAGAAAAAACAATTCAGTTGCCCTTTAGAATTGCTAGATATTTGCCATCTTAAGGGAAAGAAATCTTTAGATGCATGTATAAATTTACCTTAAAAACACAAATATTAGGAAGCCAAAGTAAAGGTTCCACTTAAACATTATAAAGCATGGAAAACTAGGATTAAAGGCCAAGTACAGGCATTCAAGAAGCCTGCGGTGGAAGTGCTCTAACTTCTGAACTTTCCTTTAAGTGCCCACGGTTAGGTTCGGAGTAAGCAGAACACATTAGCCCTTTGGGGGAGGGGCGGGAGGGGAGGGCGGTGCAGCTTGACGCCTGATTGTATGGCCTGAGCCCAGCAGGTAAAGGGGCCTCTTGCATGCCTCCCAGCATGCCCTGTGGGCTTCCTGGACTGCTGAAGACTTCCAAGCAGAGCAGAGGCTGAGCCACCCTGATTGGCTGGTGAGGACATCACAGTTACCCACCTGGGCCTGATGTATCAGAGGCTCGTCATGGATAGCCAGCTGATGGTTCATAGCCTGCTCATGTCCACCCAGTGAACCCTGCACCCTTCAAGTGTGTGTGCATGTCCTGGACACCTCCCTGAATGAGTAGGGCTGGAAGGCTTTGAGTACTCCTGCCCTGGTTCTGGACCATGGGTCTCCAATCCTGGGCTCCTCTGGCCCTGCATCCTAGGCACCGCTGGCCACAGCCCACCCTCTTCCCCTTCCCCAATCTTTCCCCAACCACCCCCAGGAGCACAAACCAGGGTGTGGGGGAATGTCATGTGAAGAAGAGATGTGCCCTGTTTTAATCAAATGTTGAAGGTGCCAATCTTTTAGTGTGTTTATTAAAAAACAAACAAACTGTGCAATGTTGCCCACTCTGCAACTTGGAAACTTTTTCTCAGTTAACATTGAGAGAGTGGGGAAAGACCCTGGCTGCATCAAACTGTATGGTTATGATGTTGAATTGGGGTGGGGAGGAAGGCAGCCATAGGGACTCAACAAAACAAACATGAAACCTTGGGGCAGCAGGGGGAATGCACACATAAAACTGCTGCTCTTCAGTTTAACTAAATGTTGAAGCTGCCAAACTTTTTGTGTGCATAGTAAGTAAAACCTGTGGAGTGTCGCCTGCTCTGGAACTTAGCCCAGGGGGCTGCTTATTCTTGTAGATGCTTCACCGTTCCCTCACAGTGGGACTGGGTCTATAGTGGCCTGGGCTGGTGGCCCCTCTCCCCTCTTCTGAGACCTCCCATGATTTTCGGAAACTGGCCTGGAACCTCTTTGGGGCCTTGCACCTATCCTGGTGACCACCAGCAGCCTAGGGTAGTGACTTGACCCTAGAAGGTGGACTGATTCAGTGCCAGCCTTGGCATTGGGGCTTGGGCAGCCTGGTTTCCCTTCTCTACCCCAGTGCTGCTTCCTGGAATGGGCCCCACTGAGTGCCTTCCTAGCTCCTTGGACCATGGGTCAGTGGCTTCTACAGGCTGTATCTGCTTTTCCATGGCTCCCCCTCTCCCCAGCATCTCCCAATCAATGCACTGTGTGGAGAGTTTCCCTCCAGCCACCATCCAGCCTGTGGGACTCTCAATGGAGTGTGGTTCTCCATGCCAAGTGGGGTGGACAGCAGCCTGCTCCACCACTTCTGCCAAGGAGTGCAACAGTCTCCCCATGGGCGGCTGTGCTGATGCCACTCAGGAGTGTTGTGCTGGATCCCAAGTGGTCTTTGACCCCGTGCATAAGGTTCTTATCCTGGTGCTGTGTCTCATTCAGTTCTCTAGTGGCATGGGTGGTTTCCCTCAGACAGCAGGTGGGTATCTGTGGATATTGTTCTTGAACCTTTGCAATGCGTTTCTGGGCTTGGGTGGTTTGTTCAAGTGCCATTGCACCATGGGTGCAAGCAGTCACCAACCTGTCCATTCTAACCCCCTGACATCGAGGGTCCCATTTGATCCTCATGTTGCCAGCACCATCTGTGCAGAAGTCTCTGGTGCTCTGCAGGTGTCCATCCTGGATCTAGCATCTCAGGCTCCACAACCAGGCCTCCTGCCCACAAATTGGAGTCTGCAGACAAGGGAGAAACTGAAGTATCTACAGTGATTCCCCTGTCTGGACCCTTTCCTCCACCCAGGGCCAGAAGCTGCACAGTTCCTTATGACCCAGTGCTGACCATGGCCCAGAATGCCTGCATTTGGCCTTCCATCTGGGAAAAACCAAATTCCTGGTTTCCATCTTTCTGCTGTGGGAACTGGGACAGCAGGGAAACCCAAGTGTCAGGGCCTAGAGGAATGAGACTTCTCTGGTTCTCCAGGAGCAGAGGGAAGATGGGAGTGGGGTCATACTGCTAAGGAGAATTCCCATTTCCTGCTGCCCCTTACCTACAGTAATGCTCTTTCATAGCTGCTTGGTCAAACGATGCACAGAAGATCACCAGTGAAAACATGCAGTTTCGCCTGTTGGTTACG
Organism: Alligator sinensis; assembly: GCF_000455745.1. NCBI lineage: Eukaryota > Metazoa > Chordata > Crocodylia > Alligatoridae > Alligator > Alligator sinensis. The sequence continues at coordinate 3,195,162 of NW_005841891.1, forward strand.
CCTTGGGTGTGGAGCTCGAAAACATCTTTCAGTATATATGGGAGTCTGTTTGGGTTAGGGTTTGTGTCAGGTGGAACTGAGTAAATGTGCTGGCCTCTCAGGAAAGCAATGAAACCTTGAGGGATGGGGCAGTGTGACAGGTACACGATCTGGGCTGACCTAAGCGTGGCCCACACACCTGTTCCTGGGGGGCAACTGCCCGCCTACTCGCCTGCCATGCCTTGTTGTTAATTAATTAATTGGTGTTAATTAGTGGGAGGCTGCCCTTGTATTGCTCAGCTGCCAGGGGGCGCTATCTGCGGCTCTGTTTCCTCCCCTACACTGCAGTCCACACCTCGCCAATGGAATAGATGTTTCTAATTATGCCCTTTTTGTCCTCTGAGCCTCCTCAGTTACGCTGCCCCCTCTCTGGGGCTCCCCAATAATGCCCCCTCCTCTGGGGCTTCTCAGCAACTGCCCCCTCTCTGGGGCTCACCACATCTGCACTGGGGCTTCTCATTAACTGCCTCCTTCTCTGGGGCTTTTGCCCCCTCTCAGGGCACTCCTCAATACTGCTGCCCCCTCTCGGGGTCTTATTTGTCAGGCCACCCTCCCTCGCGGCCTTCCCTGTCAAGCCACCCTCTTTGGGCTTAACATGCCTGCACTGGGCTTCTCAATAAGGCCGCCCCCTCTCTGGGGCTCACCAGGCCCTCACTGGGGCCTCTCAGTAATGCCTCCTCTCTGGGGATTCTCAACTGCCCTTCTCTAGGGCTGTGGTCTATGCACCCCAAATGCTGCACCCTCACAGGCACTGGGGTCGTCACACTCCTCTGTGAGTTCTCTATGAGGCCTCCTCCAACCCCTAATAGCCTCTCCCAAACCACCGGTCACAAACAACAACATAAACGCAAGCCCTTCGGCTATAACATAAACAGAAGCCAACTGGCCCAAACAACATTTGGTCCTACCAGTGACCCTTTAACTCTCAGCAATGTTGAATGCAGCTCCTGTATCAGGTTTCCCCTCTCTCCCAGGACAGAGAGCTCCTTCCTCTTTGGCAGCTGGCAGAGAACTGCCTCTAGCCCCAGCCCCTAGGGGTTATAAGGGAGCCACGCAGCTGGGCTCCTTATTTCCTGCTAGGGCTTCCTCCCTAGCAGTTTTCCCCTCTTTGGGAGCAGGGCACCTCAGTGCTCTGTGACAGGCAGCCAATTTTCAATTACCCAGATTTATAGCCCCACTTAATGTAATACAGACAGTAGAGCCCCCCTACAACAGCCTGCTGGTGCTCCTTCATTAAATTAGTATTATCAGTCTTCCACATGGACAATTGTTGAGCCAAGAGCACACTGAATATCAGAGTAGGCAACCACAGCCTTTCCCATGAGCGAACCCCAACTTACCAAGGAGTCACATTCAGAAAGTCAGCTGTAAAGTCTCTGCAGGGCTGCCTTAAGACATTTAGCCAGCATGACACGGTGCCAACTTCAAAGTGCACAGAATGAGTGCACTTGCAATGATATACACCCCAGCAGATTATTGTGCTCCCGAATGGTCCAAAATGGGGCGGACAAAATATGGCCCATGAACTGGATCTAGCCCACCAGTGAATTCTGTCTGGTCCATGAGTGAGGTTTAATTAACTGCCCACCAGTTAATTAAACCTCACCCATCCTGCATGCTTCACTCCCACTCTGGTGCATGGAAGGGCCCAGCCCAGCCAGCATACAGTTTCTGGTCCAGGCTGCTGCTGCCACTTCTGGGGGCAGGGGGTAGGGGAAGGAGTTGCAGCTGAGGGGGGGCAAGGAACATGGTGCTGGGGCTGGTGGAAGTGTGCCCAGAGTGCAGCCCAGTGCAGCCCTGTCCTTCCAGCCCTGTGCAGATCTGGGGGCACCCCCCCCCCCCCTTGCCTTCCTGGACCAGCAGCGGTGGCGGCGGGGGGAGCCACTGGATGAGCCACCAGATGAACAGCTCCCAGATGAGTGGTGCACAGTGGTGGGAGCCATCCCCTTTCCCCGCACCCTGCCAACAAACTGTGGCTCCGTCCCCTACCTGCCTTACCCCAGCTGGGCAGCACTTGCCCAAGCCCAGCCTTGATCTGCCCACACCCCTTTCTGCCCCCTTCCCCTTCCACCATAACAGACTTACCAGCTGCACACAGCTGTATTGAGCATCGTAAAGTCGAAACCCATGTTGGAACATTGAAACGGGGTGTCAATTTATAGATGTTGTAAGTGCTGTTCATCGTAACTCAAAGTCGTAACTCAAGGACTGCCTGTAGTCCAGCCTGAAATCTATCCCTACGGTATTTTATACTAACGCCAAATGAGTCCCACATTAGGCACAGCCTTGACAGAGAAGTATGGATCAAGCTGAACAGACTGAGATCTGGATATGAACATTTCAAAACTACACTGTACAAGATGAACCCCTGTGTGAATGCAGTGTCCAGCAAACAGCACAGCACTTAAATGAAAGCTGAAATCTTTATAAATGCCCAGAGGGGGTAGATAGAATCTGCACACTGAGCAACATTACCAGACAGTGGCTCAAAGCTGGTTGGAGGGATTGGAGTTGGGTAGGGGGGCTGGAAATGGGGACTATAACACTTTGCGTCACTGAGAGCCCAGGGGTGGGACTGGCCTGGCGCTTGGGCAAAGGAGATGAGCTGTATCCTAGGCTGGACTGCTGCCCAGTGAGTGGGGGTGAATGGGGTGCCGTAATGCTACCGAGCACTTTCTGCATGCTTACCACACAATAAGTGTAACTTTTGTACCTGGCCAACATGACCAAAGCCACCTCATTCATCTCTGCTTCACTGTCCTGCTGCCCTTTTATTCTATCCGACCAATGCACACTGTTGAAAGGAGGAGAAGCTTGTTGGATTTTGATTTTGATAAGAACCATGGGAATCTTTTAGCAGACTAATCTGGATACCCTGATACAGATTCACTAGGAGACTGCTTAAGCCAAGTTCCTGACAGTTTTGAATGGCATAAAGCAACCTAAATGCACTGGTGACTATGGATCCTTAATTACACTAAATTGCTTTTGTTTGCATGGTTTTGTTAATGGAACAAAAATTAAGCATGTGCTGATGTATCTTGCTGTGTTGGGGTCTACTTCACTTAATGGGACTCTATGAAAATAGATGCACGTGGATTGGGTTTCAGGGGTTGGCTATAAATTATTCAAAGTGAACTCTATTATCTATTGAAAATTCTGTGTTACATATGTATTTTTAAATTTCCTAACAAATCCAGATCACCATTGCTGAGGTCTTGAAACTATATGAACCAAAGGAAATAAGGAGTGGAGGTATGCCTGAAAAATAGTATGAACAACAGAAAATGGACCAAAGAGATTAAAATGCATTCCTGGGTGCAGAATTACTGAGCATTTAGAGACAAGCAGTTATTGGACATGTAAACAAGGAATCCAGATAATTTAGGGTCTGCTTTTGATCCTGCGAGGGTCGGCAATAGTTAGAGGTGCTGGGTTGTGTGTGTGTGTGTGTGTGTGTGTGTGTGAATTCTCCATCTTGGGCTGTGGCTCAACTCTGCAGAAGCTAGTCCAGCCTAGTCAACTGAACAAGGATCAAAGGGCCCTTGTGCCTCACCACACAGCACTGGATCCTCTAACTCTGCTATTTATCTTCATTGCCTGCCTCTAATTGCCCTCTGAACATAGCCAGGATGGGAAGCCCTGTGGAGTAGAGCTCTATGCTAGGCAAGAGATCCCCTAGGCAAGCATCCCCTATAGTGCCCTGATTACTCAACGGAGTCGCATTGGTTCTACAGCCAAGGTGATCTTTCATGGTCTTTGAAGAGAGGAAAGATAAATCCTTGAGGACTAAACCCTGCTTTCTTTCAGTCAATATCTTATTCACTTGAGCCAGATAGTATCCAGTATTTATGAAGGTACATACAAGCCACAATCTATAGCAGATATTTTTAAAGAAGGAAAACAAGGGGTAATTTCCCTTTAAAGTTTTTGTTTGCAGTTGGAGTTTTGCCTGAGTAAAGTTCTTCAGGATTGACAGGCTATCGCAACAAATCTTTAAATACAGTATTTTGAAACGTCTTGGAATCCATGCTAAGTATAACCACCACTCTGATTTTATTTTTTATTGAAGTTTGTTGCACACACACAAAAAAAGTGCCAAATTACTTCCCTCAATACACCGGCTAAAAAAAAATAAATGCTGCACTTCCATTTCATTCATTAGATGTTCCTGATTTATTTCCTTCCCCTGAGGAAAAGCAATAAAACAGCTGTTATCTAGGTTAATCTGAAAACCTGTTTCTAGTTTTCTATAAGAAATCCCAACTCTCTCCATTGTAGTTAAATATTTATTTAGATATCCAGGAGGAAAGGAAAAAAAATCCATCCCTGAGACTTTGCGGTTCCGGAGAACTTCCTCAGTGTCAGTTTTTAGCTTGCATTTCTTTAAACTCGACTGCAAGGAGAGAATATCTGAGCCAAATCTGAGGCGTTCTACCTTTGGCTATCTATGCCTCAGAGCATGTCAGTCATGCACTAAAGCTGTCGGCACAGCTGGTCCTCTGTACACAACAGGGAGTATTTTTAACACTAAAAATATGAGCATGACAGGTGCACATTTTATTGGAACTTTTTTTTTATTGTGCATTAGTGGAGAGGAAAAAGCTAGGAGCACTTTTTAACAAGTCTCCAAGTAAGTGGGAAAACAAATGAAGGTCTATGGTACATATTGACATTTGTTAACCAAATATGGGTAATTCACAGCAGCCCATTCTTTTCTCAGTTTAAAAAAAAACCTAGATGAATTTTGAGCAGCTTGCACAGCTAGAACCACTCATTCTTTTTTATGAGCTTCATTTGCATTTATACTCTTTCCTGCTGTTGTTGAGTACGCCCCTTTCACTTGTCCTAAATCTATGGCTGCACTGGGTGCACTTAAGTAGCTGCTTCCTACTGATATATTGATTATCACACTAATTACATCCGGGATCTGTACTTGGGCTAACGGAACCGATTTATTTGAATTTTTTATAGGGAGAAAACTCTACACAACTAATTAATTCTACAGGGATGCATTTAACTCTTAGGGCGTTTTTTCAGATGGCCTCTATCAGGTAAGGCTTATTCTTAAAAACTGAATGAATATGCAGTAGGGACCTTTTAAATGCACAGCCTTGGTGTACAGTAAATTATTTTTTCCTTTCGTTTATTAGGAACATTTTGACCACTTCTCAGTATTTTGCTTCTTAACAGATACAGCAATGAAATCTATGTAGCAGGCTTTTATGCCTGGCTAGTGTCTTGTTGACTTCACTGTGCCTTGGCATGAATGAATGTGGCTCAGTACAGGATCAGGGCCTGATTTTGATTATGAACAAATCAGGCTATAGTTAAGGCAACACGAAGGCTTTCACAACCTTCTTTGCAGCATTTGTGGGCTACAGCCAGATTAGCGAGCACATGCCTGTTGCTGTGTCTCCAAGCAGTTTGAGAAGCTGCTGGAGGTACGCTAGGAACGAAAAAATGTTCCCTGTGCTGCAGTGCGGACTCTGTTTAATACTGGAAAAACCCAGTGTATATAAAAAAAAAAATGCTGGAAAAAAGTGGTGCAGGGCCTGCTTCTGGAGCGGGCCCTGAAGCAACTGGAGGCTGGGTCCTGCAGAGCAATGCTTCAGCACCCGGTCAGAGTGTCTCTATGTCTGCCGCGTGCCTCTGCTGCTCTAGCATGTTGCCTAAGTGTGCTGGAGCAAATAGAAGCAGGGCAAGGCTGGCAGCACTGTCTTGGATCTGCCTGGGACCCAGGCTGTGTCCCTGGTAAGCAAGGATGTGAGGGTGGAGGGGACTGTGTGGGGGTGAGGTGGGGGGACTGAGTGGGAGGGGTGGGTTCACTGTGTGCCAACACAGTGCACAGTTCCCGCCACCCCCAGCAGCAGCACCCAGCAATGGGACATTGGGGTGCTTGAGGCCTGCTGCTGGCAGAGCCCCCTGGCAGCGTGCAGCACTGCCTGAGACCCAGGGGCTCCATGTGGCACATGGAGCTGGGCCAGCCTGCTGGCACGTGCCTTTGAGCAGGACCGAGCCAGCTCTTACCACCATGTGGGGCTACCGGCACTGCAGGCAGGAGCCACGTGCTATCATGCAGGACTGGCTCCTGCCTCCACGGAGCCAGTCTGGCCTGACGGCGCACGGGGCACGTGGAGGAAGGACCTGGTCCGGCCTGGCCCCATGGCATGTAGCTCCTGCCTGTGGTGCCAGGAGCCCTGGGTGGTGGCAAGAACCAGCCTGGTTTTGCTTGAAGGCATGTATCAGCAGGCCTTCCTGGCTCTGTGTAGCAAATGAAATCCCTGGGTCTCAGGTAGCACTGCACACCACGGGGGACTCTGCCAGCAGGGAGCCATGAGTGCCCCGAGGGCCTGCTGCTGGGGCCAGTGGAGGCTGTGCTGTGGAGGCAAACCCACCCCTCCCACACAGTCCTCCCACCCCCCAACCTCCTATAATTCATCTACAAACCCCACACTCATGAATCCCCCCCACAATCCACCCACAAACCCCACACACCTCCAAACCCCTGCATGAGCCCCACACCCCGCTACAAACCTCACTCCCACAAACCCCCCAAAATCTCCCACAAACCCCACAGCCAGCTCCCAAACCCCTTCCCACTCCCCCCAAACCCCATATCCCTCCAAAAATCTCACATCCTGTGTGCCCAGCCACCAGATGGGATGGGACCTGCTGGTGGGAGCCACAGCTGCGGGGATTACAGCCATACTGGAGCCCTGCCCTATGCCTACACCAGTGCTTGGCCATGCAGCCCCAACCTGGGGGACTCCTGGTCACAGGAACCACTTGGGGGGGTGATGGGCTAGGGGAGGGGTGGAGGTGGCAGGAGGGGTGTGTGTGTGAGGGAGAGAGAAGGGAGTCAGGGGTGGGGAAGTGCTCTGGGTAGGAGAGGCTGCCAGAGCCAGGCTTAGAGCCCCCTGCCCACCTAGAGCAGCTTGTACAGGGGGAGGCCAGGCTGGAAGGGATGGGGCTTGCCCAGCCCAGTCCCCGAGCCCCATTTGAGGTCTTCCCAGGAAAGACGTGGGGATCACTGGGGCCTGGACACAGGTGCAGAGAGCAGAACAGCGAGGGCTGGCACTGCTCAGAGCCACAAAGCAGTGGGTGGGACAGCTGCAGCTGGACTCGTGTCCTGGTGCTGGGACAGAGCTGCTGCCAGGAGGGAGCTAGTGTGGAGCAGGCAGGAGCTGTGGGTCAGGAGTGAGGGGCACTTCAGGGGGCTGTAGTTTGAGAGTGAGGGGCAAAGGCATGGGCACGGGCAGGGCACTGGCATCCTAGGCTGCTCAGTGCCCCATATCCTGGTGAGCAAAGGGGGCTGGGGCAGCTCTGATTTTTCTATGATAAAAAAACCAAAAGCAAAAGCTAAAGTATATATATATTTAGAATTCTTTTTATTATGATGATAGAGGCATTGGTAGGCTTCCATATTGCTTAAAATTGTAAATATATCAATAAAACATCGCCCAACTGATCTCTCTCTCTATAGTGGCATTTCATTTTAATCGTGAAAGAACACTGGCAGGCGTGCAGCAGTAGGGCTGCAGGTCCAAGGGGGCAGATGCTGTCACAGGTGGCAGCAAGCCGCAGCCAGGCAGCAGCCCCCACTGCCAGACTACTGCAGTGGGTAGAGGGTTCATGGGCCACTCTAGGTTAGGACTGCTTCAGCAGTCCACCTGGCACAGGTGGCTAGTGTCCCCAGATACCAACTGGCTGGGCCACAGATGCTCCTGAGGGCAAGTAGCCCTGAGCTGCTCGCCAGGGCAGCTTTTTATACTGCGGGGGCCAGCAAAGGCCCAGCCTCTAGCTCCCCTTGGCTAAAGATCCAGGAGGAGCTAGGCAGGGTCAGTTTGCCCAAGCAGCACAATTTGTCCCATAGCAAAGTGCATGTTCAGGGATGTGTGCTGAGGCACAAGTCTCCAGCATAAATTTGTGCCGCTGCTGCAAACACATGTGCCTGCATTTGTGGATGCACCTGTGTTGTGTTGAGTTTGCTATAGAGCTGGATAAGTTCAAGGCAACATTTTTTTCAAGAACTACTGTTCACTAAAACTTAAAGAAAAAAAAAGGGCTACAGATGCTTTTCTGGCTCACTTTCTCTAAAATTGCCTAATCTAAAAACTCCAGCTTTTATACTATCTGATTCCTTCAACAGGACCTTAAGTGCCTTTTTGCAGTGTGCAAAAGGATGTTTGAAATGGCAATGAATGGGGCTTTAAATTGAAGTTGGAGAACAATTTATCAATGGGAAATTGATAGCTTGAAGGATTGTCAGTGTAATGAAACAGCCAGGCCTTTCACCTCCACGCCTCCAATTTGGATCTAGGCAACAGTGTCTTTCTCATCTAGATGTCCAAGCATTTGAAAGTTGCTATAGTCAGTTGATGGCTGTTTGATGGCTTATGTAAATAGATATGTGGAACTCAGTTCCTGGTAACGTGTCAACCAAGTCATTTGTGTTGACAATCATAGTAAGGAAGTCACGGGACCACAGAGACTGTATTTTTAGTGTAGGCTGACTGTATTATAGCTACGTATATGGAGAAGCTTCTAATGCCATTGCTAGTGCTTTCATGATCCTAGGTTGATCAGAGCTCTTGCCTTTCATGAACAGAACACAACATTTAGTAAAAAGAGAGAGAAAATCAAGCGCACCAAGTTACTTTCAAACTTTGTCTAATGATGCCTTAGATCAGGCTAACTTGTTTTCCAGGAGACTTGAGAGAACAAGGAAAGCATGGAGGGTTTATTTTATTTTTTTGGCAGTTCAGATTTGTCAGGGAGAAGAATGCCATAAAAATGCTTAAAGATCACAGGAAGAGTTTTAAAACTGAAACAATGATGTAGCATCAGAAGGCAATTTAATAAGTACATCATGGGAAAAATGAGGTCAGGGAGTTTGAAACAAGTTCAGTAAGAGGTTTTGCAACAGCATTCTGGATACAATGTGATCTCGTAATTTAAACTTGGGGAAGGGCATCTTAAAAAAGAATGACATTAGTTTAGGCTGGAAGACATTAGAGTATAAATCAGAGGGTCTCCATCTCAGAGAAGCTTAAACAGCTCCAAAGGTTAAGTAGAAGATATAAAACTGTTATGATATGTTTGTTACGGACCTTCAAGCAGCAGGTGAAGCAAGCAGGAAGGCAAGGTTACTTGAATATCAGGGGGGAAGAGCCCGCACTGACTGAGCTCAGTTGTTGAGAAGATCTAGCAAGCTGGTGGACTGGGCACTTCAGGTGGGAGAGTGCAAGAGGCTTTCAAAACTTATCCCAAGATCTGTATGTGAAAACAAGATATTTGGGGCTCAGTGCTGGGCTTAAATGTATTGGTAATCCATATGTCTAAATGAAATGTGTTCAGGAGTTGTGGAAAACCATTCCAAGGAAAGAGCTGGGTAGAAGAAGTTCACTCCAACAGTGGTTTGGCTGTCTGACTTGGAAGCCAAGAAGGGAGACTTTTGCATAACCTGTTGTTTCTTATGCTGAAGAGTCTGGAAATGATATAGTCCTAGCATGTATACATGTGCTTGAGGCGGGGGTGGAGGGAAGGTTTGTCAGCTTTAATTAGAGTGGCTCCAAAAGCCACTCTCATAAAAGTGCCTGGAGCGTCATGTGTATCAGTGTCCCCATGCTGAAAAGTTGCAGAAGGGTTACTTTAACTAAAGCTCATTTGATAAGCATGGGGATACTGATACACGTGATGCTAGAGTCTGCTGGAGCACAGTAATTACCATGCTGCACCAGACTGGGTTAATGAAGCCTGCTCCAATGAGCTGTAATTACAGCACATCAAAGCAGCCTCAATGCATGTGTATAGGTGCCCCCCAAAAAGAGACTCTTATAAAGGTACAACTAGTGTTTTCTTATTAGGGAGGGGAAGTCTGGTCTTGGTTAAGGCACTGGATTAAAAATCAAGGAATCTGAATAGATTTTTTGGCTCTGCCAATGAGTCCCTCAGTGACCAAGTTGGTTCAGCTCAGATGTTCAAAGGAACCTAATGAAGTGACATGTCCAATCTGGACTCCTAAATCCTCTGAAAATCTCAGCCTTTATCTCTGTTTCAGTTCTCTCCCAGTAAAGTGGAAATTGCAATATTCCCTTCCTCGAACCTGTTCATCTCATCTCATGTACATAGACCCTTGGGGCAGAAATGGTCTCTCCTTATGTATATGGACAGTACCTAGTGCTGTGAGCCCTGTTGTTTGGAGACACTGGGCTGTAACTCCTAAGCTGTAAAATAATCCAAATAAATAGTAACCTAATATTAATTGATGATTGTAGTTGATAGATGTCTCTCTGCTTTATATGGAAAATGGGTAAAATTCTTCTTGATTTCTGTTGTTCTGACAAGTATGCTGCTGGAGCAATTTGAAGGCATTCAGTAATAGCTGTTTTTCATTCTTTCTGAATATGGGGGGGTCAATTCCAAAATTGTCATTATGGTTTTGGAAATTACAAGGCCAAATCCTAATGTGCTATGCTGAAAATGAATCTCACTAGAATTATTCTAGTCCAGATTTTACCATCCGTGTTTACGTTAGACAGCATGCTAGCCTGAAAATGGTTGGAACGCATGCACCAATATTATGGTGTAAGAGATTTATAATACCCACGTACATCTATTTCTGAAATTTATATTCCTGCCCTTCTGGTTTCTTAATTCCTTGAAACCCCTGGTGTTTTTATCCATACAATTATCACTCCTAATTTTCCAAACAAGGCCCCACTTTGGAGTCACACAGCTAAAACCCCTGAAAGTCCTTTGCAAATCTTTCTCAGCACTTATTCCCTTTCACTCCTTGGCCTGAAACAGGCTTTTTGAAAGCAATCATCTCCTCTTAAGAGTATGAAATTACGTTCTGAGGGGCAATTCCACACAGTAGGTGAGAGTGGAAGGAGTATTACAAAATAATGGTTAGAAAAGCCCAAGTTGCAAGGGTGAATAAAAGGATAGTGGCATCTAGAATGTCACTAAACCAGTAGTAGGAGAGAGAAAGAGGGTGTAGACAGGGCTCATGAAAGAAGCAGAATAAGGAAAGGATTTGGGACTGAAGGGACAGGGAGGAGCTAGCAGAAAAGATTAAAAAATGGCAGGCTGTTTGAAATTAGAATTCATCAAATTATTTGCATGTTGCTAGCATCACAGTTGTTAGTGTGTGCAGGATTTGGTACACATATGACTTACAATCTCAGCGTTTTATTACTAAATGTTGAATTGTGGGTCTCAGTATCAGAGTTGTGAATTGAGATGAGTGGACCATCGTAGTTCATTTTTGTGGACAAGCTTGAGAACTCGCAACGTGGCTTTCTTCTGAATCAGAGCAAAACTCAGAACAGTTCAAAACACTCCATGTCTCATTCCCATGCCTTTAACAGTTTGGCATTATAATACATAATATACTTGTTTAAAAAAGCATGAAAAGAAAAGTTGCTTCAAAATGAAAAATTAAAATGTTTCCTTAAAAAAAAAAAAGTAGAAATAGGATGTGATGTTGCTGCACCTTCTTTCCCTTCCCCCAGTTTAAAACCCAAATTTAGGTGAAAGAACTTGATTTTTCCAAGCATTTCAACTTTGATGAAGATGTGTACGCTGATGGAATATGGTTGCCTGACCAGCAAAATGTGTGACAGCATGAAGTGCTCAAGATCATAGATCACAGAGTTAAGAGAGCCCCCTCAGATGATCAGAAGGACAGAGACAGAGCTTTGATGACTTACATCAGCTGAGGATTTGACTCAGAAGCTTTGAACTTGCAGTTGCTGTTATTTATTCCATATGCCATCATCAATCCTGGGCAGCAAAGACTAGTTAGAGCCTTCCTTTTACAAGGCATTCATTCGCAGGCTTTTTCGCACCTTTATTCCCTACCTTTACTGCTTCAGAGATACAACCTCACATGATGAACCTGAGGGGAGGGTCTGGTGTAGTGAGGCTTTTAAAATGTTGCTCAGCTTATCAAGATGGGCTGGGAAATCTCTTTTTATGACTTTGGTCCCATTACAATTTTATGATAATAGCATATATGACTGAATGGTAAAGAAGCATTTGGAGAGTTGCTAGAAGCTGCAGTTATTTATTGTTACAGCTTAACGGATTTCTAGTCGGTCTAGCTGCTTCTCCCAGCTGAAAGATGGCTATTGAATGACCCCTTTAGTGGCTGCTTTGAGAAGCAGCATCATGACTCTGTGATCTCAGTGAGCCTGGTTAGATGTTTCTGGTTCTGATTTTTGATGTCAGTACAAAGGCCTTTTTAGTGACTTTGTGGAGCTATCATATCTACTTGGATCAAAGCCAGTATGTGCCGGGGACACTCTGAGTGCTTGAGCTACTTTTATTGCTTGTGTGCAGAGATAATAGGGGGAAGGGCCAGGAACCAGACTGGTTGTTTGTGTGTTGGTTCTCCAACCTCTCCACCACAGAAGCCACCGTGGCTCCTTTTCTCCCAAAAGGTTCGGGAAGCCTTTGCACTGGAGGGTATATGTAGCCAGTAAAACTGAGACTCAGGGCATTGGGGGCTCCCTGTCAAAGCAATATGATTGAATGAGAGGCTCTTATGCTTCAGTGATTGGCAACCACACACAATGTAAGGTTGTAGTAGAGAGAGAGGCTAGAACAAAACCTCTAGGCTTTGAAGAGCTGGCTTGCAGTCCCAAATTAGCTTTTTTTTTTTGCCTCTGGTTCCTACCTCCAGAGGAGTTTGCAATTTAGGTTCTGACATATGTGCTCTTACTTGCTTGGTTTGCATTTACTCATTCCTCGTGAGTAAGAGGGAAGAAGGAAATCTTTAGGAAGGACTGGAATGCAGAGAAGGTGGTGTGTTGGACTTGGGAATGGGAGGACCTTCAGTGCCCAGGGGATTGATTGATAGATGTGTAAAAAGGCATGGCGACATGGCTGAGAGAGAACTGAACAAGTCCTACTGTACTACTGATGAGGTAGATAAGAAGGATATGCTCTGACGAAGGCCTGAAATGGATGGTGGTACTGGCAGTTGAGTCTTGAGACTGAAGGAAGAACAGGGTGAGAGATGAGCCTGGGATGGGTTGCCTTACAGGGTCTGAGATGTGATGGGTTTTTGGGTTGTGAGGTGAGATGCAGGATGAAAACTTGGACGTGTAGGTTAGGCCAGGTTTGCTCAGCACGTTTAAAGTTGAAACCCCTCTGTCCTCTCCCTCTGATTTGAATACCTAGAATTAAACCCACCCCCCCACCCCAAACCCTCCCAAAGTGGATTATGACTGCGATTTTGTGTCTTGGATCCATCTGTAAACAGAACTGAAATCATTTTTCACTTCAGCCCAATTCCTACGTATAAACTCAGTCCCTTGGCGGGTTAAGAAAATATACCTTTTGCATTTTAGAGAAACACTCCTTCCATTTAGTTTTATGGTGATTGAAGGTCTCTTCTGAGAACAAATTGATTTTTGAAACATTTGTTACAATAAAAAATGAATAATGCTTCAACTAACAAAGACAGAAATCCTATGAAAGAGGCATTCCCACACGACAGCAAACAGTGGAGAAGCAAACACAGGGTTTTTATTTCTGTTTACTGCCATACATTATTTGCTCTATATTTTGCTTGTCGCTGTTGCTAATTCTTGAAGGTATTTTATGTTTAAGCTGGGACCTTCTCCCTCAGATTACCACTTTTGTTACCACAGGCAGCCGAATCGCAGTTCAGGGAGCAGCAGCTCTGAAGTCAAATACTGAGCAGCTTCATTCAACAGGTAAGGAAAGCCAAAGGTACTTTCCCTTTCACAAATGCCAGTGGAAAGGAATCAGTCCAGAAGTCTCCCACATCAGACTGTACTTTTCTTGTAGCAGGACTTCTCAATATCAAAGGCATCTCACCTACTGAAGGACAAAAACATCTGCCTGCTTCTGTATAAACAGTGGTTGCAGTAGAGTGTGCAACACGGTGGCTTCTTTGGGATGGAAGTTCCCAAAACTGCGAGTTCCCATTCTGATCAAGAGGAAGGAAGATCAGAGGTGGAGTTGTTAGGCTAAGTGCCAGGTGGAAAATTCAGCATTCCCATCATTTTGGGTTTCTTATAATGGGAGAGTTGTTGGCGACAATGGCCAATAAATAGACACAATAAATATGCCACAGTAGCCTTGTGGTGATGGCTCTTCAAAGAAAGAACAATGAATGATGAGGGAACCACGTGATAGGGTTGGGAGCCAAGACTCTTGCCTTCTCTTCCAAATTTGGCCGTGACATGCCCTGAGGGCTCATGGTCAGAATTCTCCAACTTGGATGTCTATGAGCATGTCTACGTTGCCTTGGTGGCAAGCTGCAGAACATTGCTGAGAAGTATGCCCTGTCTACGTGTTTCATGCTGTATGTGGCAATGCTCAGACATGGGGCAGAGCAGCTGGTTTTTAAGGGGGCTATTGAGCACGTATCCAGAACTGCTCCTAGACTTGCTGTTTCTGGTTGATGTTCAAGGCCTTGCTAAAATAGCTGCATTGCCTAAGTCCTGCACTTTGGGATGTGCTAAATGGAAGCAAGTTGGTGATGTGTGCTCATTGGCTTTCCAGGGCTTGCCATGAAGACAGCGTAGACACGTTTAAAGTCAATAGACACAACAAATGATGCAGAGGAGATGTTAGATGCTATCTGTATGTAGCTACACACAACTGCGCCAAATGAAGCTGGCAAGAATCCTATGTGGGTACAAAAATGGTTAGAGGGAGGATATTTGTGATGGCCTGAATATTTCTTTCCAAGGTTTAGCCTGGATATTCCTTACATTTCAGGGAGGAATATTAGAGTTGCTTTCCAAAGCTGTATTCCTTTGGCTAGGTACCCTATCCTGTTAATCTCTCAGTTGCCAGGTTGAAAAAAAACAACAGTTACTTGCCTTTCTGCTCCAGCATATTGAAGTTTAAGGGGAGGGGGGTCTTTCCTTTAACTTCAGTGGACTATGGCTCAGCTCCTCTGTGCAGTGTATTTCAGTACTGGCTCCCTATGCAATGTTCTTATAACATAGGGATCATAAAAGCACCGTAAATGACTTGGGGAAAATTCACTTAGCACAGGAGCTTCATAAATGTGATAGTATAATACCAATGTAGGTGGCTTGCTAGTGTAAAAGGGCCTGAAGGGGTGTGCTGGGAGGGAGTCTTGCTCAGTACTGACTGCTCTGGGGTATGCTGGACTATAACCAGTGCTGAGAGGCTGCCATAAATTAGAAGAACTATGCACAAAGGAGACATCAAATCATCTTTGCTTTTCCCTTCCCTGGGCTGAGCCTTCCAGGAACACAGAATCTGCCTCATTGTGCATGAAAGATCCTGCACAAAAGGAAGACAGGCTGTTCTTTATTCTAAATTGACAGAAGGGTGAAAGTCCAGTCTCTGATCACAACCAAGTAGTAATTTATTAATTAACCTTAATATTCTGTTCTCATGGCAGGCTGAAGCAACTTATGGCTTATGAGCTACATCGCTGAATGTGAAGCCACTCTATTTGCTGATATAATCCTTGTGCAAACCACAGTGTGTTTGGCAATGAATATGCAAGTAAAATGTAAATGATATTCATCACGATACTGCAAATGGTCATTGTGATGATAAAACCTAGCAAAAAGGCAACAATTAGGATAAAGACAGGCACTGATGTTTTATGCCTTCTCCTGGAGTGCAATAATCTTGGAAAATCTGGGTGTAATGTTACTCTAATTCTGGTTCAGGAGGCCTGAGAGACCTCTTTAGGAAGCCACTAACATGTCAGATTTTGTAGTACATTCTACTGAAGTAAAGACATTGGATTTGTACTGTACCTACATTTCAATGATCCTTTTCTTGAATTTTTGCCTTGCTGGCTTGAGGTTAATAATACTTTTTCGGGGTGGGGAGGGGAGGCAGTACTGGGGGATTGTTACATTGTGATGATGTTGGGTAGCTCCTGGATTGTGCACACATTAACACGTAAAACTGGTTTCGAGCACTCGTTAAGAAAATGTGTGTCATGTCAGGCTGGGTCTTGCCTCCATGGGCCCCATGCACAGCTGGGCTGGGCCAGTTTCATGCAGGAAGGACCCAGCCTGGCATGACATGTGGTCCCCATGAGCAGCGTCAAACCCCAGGTGATAGCTCGAGTGGCCCCAGTGCTGCCTGGAGTGGCACAGGCCTGTGCAGTGCTGCGGCGAGCTGGGTCAGTACTGCTATGAGTGGCACAAGCGGCGCCAGCTCTGAGCTGATTGGCACCATGCCGTACGGGAGCTGGCAGCAGTGGGCTCTTGGTGCCCCATGACCACTGCTGCTGCGGGGGTGAGTTGTGGACCCTATGCGGGGGGGCTGGGATCCTGCAGGGAACCCATGCCCCCTGACCAGCCCCTCCACCCCCACACAGGAAACCCTGCTCCCCCCTCAATCCCCCCAACCCCCAGTCCCTACTTACCAGGGACAGCTCTTGGGGGTCAGCCTTGCACCGCTCCTGCTTGCCCTGGCATGCAAACGCAGCATGCTCTGGCAGCAGGGGGCACCATAGAGAAGCTCTGGCTGGATGTCAGAGAGTCTCTGGAGGTCTGAGCCCCGGCTTGCCAAAGGGCATGGTGAGGAACTCTGCCCTGCGCCGCTTTTCTCTCCGGTGTTTTTATTTGGTGTGTGGAAATCCAGGTACCACATTTTGAACTTGCACTGCAAATATGTAGTGCGGGGAACATTTTTTTGTTCTCAGCATGCCTCTTGCAGCGTTGGAGATACTGCAAGAAGCACGTGCGCGCTCGTCTGGACACACCCATGGAGAGTCCAGGAGCGGTGGCGCTGTGACAGCGCAGGGCCAGGGTTTCCATGGTGATTGGCCCCTGCAGTACTGGCAGGGCATGTAACTGGGCAGGGAGTTGCTTTGCGGCTGGGGCTGGGATCTTGCAGTGGTGACAGTGTGGTCTGGAGCCAGGGCAGAGCTGCGATCTGCTGCCTGCATGCTCCTGCCCAGAGTCCTGTATAAACTCAGACTGGGGAATGACTGGCTAGGCTGCAGTCCTGCAGTGAAGGGCCTGGGGGTTACAGTAGATCACAAACTGGATATGAGCCAAAACTACTTTTATTGAAAAATAAGGTAACGGCACACTGGATTATATTAACAGCAGTATCACTTGCAAATCAAGGCAAGTGATTCTTCTACTCTATTTAGCACTGGTGAAGTCTCACTTGGAGTACTGTGTCCAGTTTTGGGTCCCACATTTCAAGAAGGATGCGGACAATTTGGAAAGTCTAGTACAGGGCAAAAGAGTCCAGCTTAGAGCAGTGAAAATGATTAGGGGTCTGGGAGGCATGATTTATGAGGAAAGATGGAAAGAACTGGGATTACTTAGTTTGGAGAAGAGAACACCGAGGGTGGGATTTGCTGACAGTCATCAAACACCTGAAAGACAATTAAGAGAGGATGGAGATAGGCTCTTCTCTGTGACTGTAGGTGACAGGCTGACTCCACTTTGAATCTCAAAAGCCTTAGACATTGATCCATCATAGCTGACTGCTCCCTGCATGCCATTATGGAAAGAACGGATTATGCTGATGAGTTTTGGTGGGCAGCCGATCTTTTCTGATAATTTGAAGAGGCTTTTTCTGGTGACAAGGCTGAAGACATTGGTCAGGTTAATGAGAGCGATATAGAGGGGTCTCCTTTGTTCTCTACATTTTTCTTGGATTTGTCAGAGTGAAAAGATCATATCTATGGTGCACCTACTAGCTATGAACTGTGACTCAGGGTAAACACAGTTAGCAAGGACCAGGAGTATTCTGAGCACTATCTAATTGAGGATGTTTTCAACAAGGCTTAATAGTGAAATGCCATAATAGTTGTTACAGTTGCTGCAGTCACCTTTATTGTATGGAGTGACTATATTGGCTTCTCTCATAGTTTATGGCACTGTCCCTACTGTCCAGCACTGAGTAAGAAGCTCATATAGGTGGGGAAGAAGCACAGGTTTCCCACACTTAATCACTGCTTCTAGATTGTTGTCTTTTCCTGGGGCCTTGACAGTGGCCAGATTGTCTATGGGCCTTACTTAGGTCCTCAGTATTTGGAATATCAGCAAGCTCTTCAAGGACAGACAGACTCTCAATAAGGTTACGGGTTGTGTCAGTGACATTGCTTTCTCTTGACTACAGTTCAAGATAGTGTTCTACCCATCTGTTATGACTTCTCCTGATGCTGTCTTTAATAGAACTGACTTTGCAGTTGGACCTGTTGCCTTCTTGATTCCCTCATACATGCCTCTGATATTTTCAGTGTCAAATGCGGATTGAGTTTCCTTGCATAGTTGCAGCCGGTATTCACTGGCATGGCATCTTGAGATTTGTTGGACAACGCTCCTTGCTTTTGTCAGTTCGTTCAGATTTCCTTCTGAGGCATTCTTCTTGTGATTTAACATAGCCGTTTGTTTGGCCTTGCCAAGTACAATCAATTTGTGTGAGCATGCCTTGAACCAATCCCAGTTTCTTCTGACCTGTTTGCCAAATATAGAATCAGCAGTGACACAGATCTTTTTTCTTTTTTTCGAGGCTTCTCCACTTCTCTTCTGTAGTCTTTTACAAAGGCAGCTCTGAAGCAGCCTACTCCAGAGCCTCTATAAACTTCAAGGTTTCCTGATGGTCAGATGTATTGGTGATGTTAATTCATGGCAAACATACTTAGAACAGAAGATTTTCTTTGGTTTCAGTTTCATCTTAGTAACCAAAGCAAGTGGTCAGTGTTGCAATCAGCACTATGGTAGCTATAAGTAAAGCAGACATTTGAGATTGGACCACCTAATGATGATGAGGTCCAACTGGTGTTAGTGGCCAAATCTTAGGTGCCTCCAGATGCCATGTGGCACAGCTTCATTTGAAAGAACAAGTAGATGATGCACAAGTTATGATGGGAGCAGAACTTTAACTGCCTTTCCCCATTATCATTCAAGCTGTTGAGGGCTGATGTTTGGAGGGGATTAGATCCCACTTAAATTCCAATTTATATGGCCCAGAAAGGGTCTTTCCTCAAAAGTATCCCAAGGTGACCAGCACTGTGGGTTAACAATGCTGGGCAGAATGCCCACCTTGGTTTTCTTGATATATTGGGCAAGAACAATTACAATGAAACAAAGATTTATTAGTGGAAAAAGGTAGTTAACAACAATAGGTTTCAGTGCAGTTTGGAATTGACAGGGACAAGGAGATAGTACAAGTCAATACATTGTGAGAACAGCACAGCCAAGCGGCTTAGGATGGGTCAACCATGAGCTCTTCTTCTTACCATGGAGAGACCACAGGAGCACAGCCAAATGATGGAGCCATAGAATAACAAGGAGATCACCACTCTCTTTCTTAAAACCCAGCAAAGAGATCACCACTCTCCTTATGAGATCCAGGATATCACCATTCTTCTAGGTGAAGCCAAAACCAACAAGGACTCAGC
Organism: Alligator sinensis; assembly: GCF_000455745.1. NCBI lineage: Eukaryota > Metazoa > Chordata > Crocodylia > Alligatoridae > Alligator > Alligator sinensis. The sequence goes on from NW_005841891.1 coordinate 3,214,609, forward strand.
TTCACACCAGTTCAGTTCTGGAATGGCCTAACGACTCACTGAAATAAAAAGGTGAAGCATGAGGATCCTCTCAGAACCATTCAGTGCATTCTGGATCCTTTTGAGAAGAAGTTTCTAACAGTAAAGTTTACATCATGTAGGGGAACAGTAAGCTATGATGGATCAATGTCTGAAGCTTTTGAGATTTGAAGCAGAGTCAAGCAGGGCTGTGTCCTTGCCCTGACTCATTTGAGATTTTCTTTCCTCTTCTTCTGACATATGCTGTTGAGAATGCCACTGAAGAAATTTATCTATATACATGCTTGGAAAAATTATTCAACCTTACCTGCTTTAAAGGGAAGACTGAAATGGGGAAAGTTTTTGATTCCTTAACTGCTGTTTGCTGCTGCTGCTGCACTGATGGCTCACATAGAGAGTGCCCTTTAAAGCCTCATCATCCTCTTTGCTCATGCCTGCCAAGATTTTGGTCTTACAATCAGCATCAAGAAGACCAGTGTTATGGACCAGAACATTGATTCACCACCAGCTATCACAATAGGTGAAAATGTATTGGATGTTGTAAGAAAGTGTATGCACCTTGGCTGCATTGTTACCAACAACCTGTCACTTGAGGCTGAAGTGAATACCCATATTGACAAAGCATCAGGTATCATAAAAAAGCTGAGCAAACAAGTTTGGAACAATAACAAATTGACTGTTAAGACGAAGGTCAAAGTGTATCATTCTTGCATCATCAACACCATTTTGTATGACAGTGAATCCTGGAGCATATACTCTACTCAAGAAAAGCTCCTCAACAGCTTCCACTTACGTTGCCTTCCCTGCACTCTAAGAAGTTCCTGGTGGGACTAAAGTGCCAATGTCAAGGTCTTAGAGAGTGCCAATATTCAGAGCATTCATTCTCTTTTGAGTTGGTGTTGATTTCAATGGCTTGCTCATATGTGGAGAATGGATGATGGCCATATACCCAAGGATCTCTTGTATGGAGAACGGTTTACAGAGAGAAGACCATGTGGGCATCCTTATCTCCATTTTATCCATATTGCAAGACAGCTATGAAGGCAATGAACATTAACCCATCTGCCTCGGAGAAGATTGCTTAGGATTGATACACACAAAAACAGTCTGTTAAGCGTAGAATGCAGGCTTTTGAGGAAAGAGGAACCCAAGATGCAGAGGAACGAATAAGCCTCAGGAAGAACTGCACCACATTCAGGACTGGTAGATATGAACTTTACATGTAATATGTGTGGAAGGGGCTGCCATTCAGGAATTGGGGTCTATCACCACAAGCACAAATGTTCAACAAGCTGATGCCTCACTCTATGCAAATCTATTGTCTTGCAAGATAGACAGGTGCCTGTGCCTATGCCTAAGGGACAGGACTAGGAGGAATAACCTCAAACTTCAGCAGAGGAAATATAGGGTAGAGATTAGGATGAACTTTCTGACTAAGAGAGTGGCCAAGCATTGGAACAGGCTGCCTACAGAAATTGTGGAATCTCCATTCCTAGAAATTTTCAAGAGCAGATTACATAGAAACTTAGCTGGGATGGTTTGGTCAGGAATGATCCTGTGCTGAATAGGGGGCTAGATTAGATGACCTTGGGTGGTTTCTTCCATTCGGCCTTACTTTTCTCTGATCATGTTAAGCTGCTGTTGAATGTGATAGGACATAAGGGACTGGAGTATTTATATAGAGGTGCCCTGTACCCCCAAAGAGCATGTTCAGTTTAGCAAATAAAAACCAAATCTGCCACAACCAGACAGAGAAGAGAAGTGTTAGAAAGAAGAAAATATGTTTCTAAACACTCTCTTCTCTTGCTCCTCCATCTCAGTTCAGCTCATTTAACAAGGTAATTTTATTGGGGGTATCCAGGCTGATTTACACTACATATTATCTTTTTCTTGTCTCATTATTTCTCTGACATTTCAATAGCAAGTTGTCGTAGGCCTCCTATGTGACCTTTAGTAGGTTTTGTGGCCTCTTTGGCCTGGGTTGATTTACCACAGGAGGTAGCCCCATGATGAAACACACCACAGTGCTTTGCATGTGGTACTTACTAAAATGAGATTTAGAATAGCTGTATTTGTACCATGCTATGCTGGGCCTAATTAGGACTACTTATGGTAGCATTACTTATGGTTTGGGAGGTAGCATGCATGGAGCAGCATGATGTGTTTGGCACAGAGCCATCTAGTGGCAAGTTAGCAATATGGACATACCCGCTCTGCCTCAGTTCCTGTCTTTAAAATAGGGTGATATCACACTTATCTCACAGGAACATGGTGAAGATATATGAATTAAAGACTATGATGGTAATAAGGGCCAAAGAAGTACAATAGATACAGTTATGGCCCTATGCACATCCTCTTTCTCCTCTGGTCTTCTTTAGAGAAGGGAATGCTTCTTCTCACTAGGGCTAGGAACAATCACTTTGTCCTGGAATAGAAAGGTCCTGGGATTGGCATGTCACCCTTTCAATCAGGGTTTAGCAAATGGTTAAATATGGTAGTGCTTTTTTGCTATTAATTCAATGATCTAATCCTGGGACAATCATTTAGACTTACATTGACAACATGTTACGTGTTAGCACGTCTCGTATAAACCTACGATAAACCTTTTTAGGGTTTGTTCCAGGACAATGGACATGTACGCCTGGATGTTTTCACTTTATCCCAGGATAAAATGTGTTTTCTTGAGGAAAAATGCAATGTTGTTTGTAGCCAAGGAAACTTCTGTCTCATGGGAGGTGTACCTTTGTGTTTTCAGCTGTTTTACTGGCTCCTTTTCTCAACACAATTTTAATTCTCCTAGCACAGGCTTTGGTAAAAGATTTTAGTTATGTATCAGGGCTAGGTGACTGACTGACTGACCAATATCTTTATAGACCTGCTTATAGGGGGAGGTTCCTGCATATATGGCAGTCAGACTGCAAGTTTCTCAGAGTTCAGACTACTGTGTATGGTTTGGATTTGGTTCCTAAATCACAGATGTTTCACTGAAAAAGCTGTGTGCGCACAAAGTCACTTCTTTCAACATAGCATGTCTAGAGCCTTATGGAAAGCACAGGCTGAGTAGACCAGCTATTTAATTTAAATGCATGTTTGGTCATTTAATATACAAGAGACCTGACATGTGGCTGTATTCATTAGGACAAAGACAGTGATGCATAGTGTTTGCAGACATTTATGCAAATTCATTTTTCCATTTGCCTTTGTTCATGATTACCTTTAATAAATAACGGCTGAAACTGCAATATTGTTAATCATAAATATCTATTAGGCTAACTGGTGGTATGCATCTGAAATATAAGACAATTAAAAGTGCTAAACTTATAAAAGTACCATTAGTATATGTGTATTTGATCAAAGATTATTCTCTCGTGGACCGGGTTATAAAATGGCATCTATTCAATTCAAAACTGCTGCAGTACAGAAGAAAAACACCCACAAATCGCACACCGCTGGTTATGACCTATCACCCATCCCTTGAACCTGTACGGAAAATCCTCAAAAAATTGCAACCCATATTAGAAAAAGACCCTATTCTTAAAAAGATCTTCCCAGAGCCACCCATCCTAGCCTTCAGACAAGCACCGAACCTCGCCAACCTCATCACCAGAAGCAAACTTCCTCAACCCCAGAACACACCAAAAGGATCCAGACCGTGCCATGACAAGAAATGCAAAACCTGCCAACACATCTCCACCACCCCCACTATTACTACACCCCACAACAGAGCCATCAGCATCCCAGGATCTTACAGCTGCACCTCCAGAAATGTAATGTACCTCATCCAATGCACCAAATGCCCTGATGGAAGATATGTAGGAGAGACCAGACAACAACTTGCGCACCAGAATGAATGCACACCGGAAATCCATCAAAGACAGAAATACCCAATTACCGGTGGGGGCACATTTCTCACAGGAGGGCCACTCTCTCCCCAATCTCTCAGTCCTGATCCTCAAGGGAAACTTACACAACACATCCCAGAGACGAGCCTATGAGCTCCAGGAAGAGCGCACACCGACTGGTGCAGCTTCCTTAGCCTGATGAAGGGTTTTTGAACCCGAAAGCTTGCTTAATAACTATTCTCCAACCATTTGCGTTGGTCTAATAAACGATATCAAATTCACCCAAGGACCCTTGTCTGCCTATATCCTTAGACCAACACGGCTACAACCTAAACCCCTGCATTTATTCAATTCCAAATTTGGGCTGTAACATAACGGAAACATATTGACAAGAGGCTCCCAATTCAAAGCAGAAACCATATTTTAATATACAAACACACAGACATGTAGAATGGAGAGAGAAATATTTTTTTTTATGTATGTTACGTATTAAATTTTTGGCATATAGGGCCAGATCTGGATAGGTTTAGATGATTAAATGGGATTCAGGAAGCATTTAGACATCTAGTGACAAAGAGCAATTTTGCTTGGTCCTGCTATGGTTAAGGGGAAGAAGATGCAAGAGGGAATGTGATAATGTAGCTTAGTTTCATGGCACTAGTCTTTTCCAAGGAGAGGGAGAGGGCATTTTTGGTTCTGGTCCCTCTTCCCATGACCGTTTATGCATTTTGCATTAGATAGTAACTGAATAAAAAACAAACAGCTCTGTCACCAGAGACTGGATCCCAGGTCTTGCTTCTTTTGAGGGACTATCCTAATCACTTGACTACAGAGTTAATCTCTCTTGCTTCTCTTCTCTCTCGTGCTCTTTGCTGCTCCATGACTTGCATTCTGGGCACACAGTGGTCCACCTCCTTCAAAAGAACAAGTTTTCAGCCTGGTGGCTAGAGCACCCTAATGGAAAGGTAGGACTGTGGGTGGGTTTGAATCCCTTCAGGCTGAAGCAGGGCTATAACACAGGTCTCTCAATTCCTGGATGGATGCTGTTACTGGAAGTCTATTATGCAAAATGTGAGCACCACTGGGACCATCACTACCAGCAGGTTAGGCACCTACCCTCAGTAGAAGGATGAAGCATTCTGGATATCAAATGAAGGGAGGTAACTCATGTTCAGCCTTACCTATGCACCAAAACCCAGGCAGGTGGAGGGAGGGACATATCCTTGTCATTAGTTTCCTGTTAGCTAGCTCCAGGTGCCCTCCAGGCTCCTCTCTAAGCTACTCTTTTAGAAACAGCTCCCTTTCCCTATTCTCCATATAGAAACCACTGACCCCCGACCTCCTCTATTTGGATTGCTCTCGGAAGGTACCCCTGAGTATGTCTACACTGCTTCCGTGGTGCTTTCAGGAGGTGCTGCTCTCAAGCACACCCTGCTACACTATGTGCTCCTGCGTTGCCTGTGCTGAACCCAGAAATGAGGCGGTGAAGTTGCTTTGGGGCATGTGCTACTGTTCTGCTTCCTGGGTGCTCAACATGTGTGTGGGCTTCAGTGTTTCGCTTGTGGATTTGGCAGAGACCTAGAAGGGCTAGGGAGAGCAGGCTTGAGAGCAGCACTCATCAAGAGTGGCAGGGGAGTGTTGTAGACATATCCTATATCTCTCTGCTGCCTGAAAAGGGATCCTGGGTACTTAACCCTATCCATAATGTCCTCCTGGGGCCAAGTGCCTAATTATTAGATGTTGCAACCCTTAAGTGGAGGCACCTATTGTACCTATATACTACTTACCTATCTAGCTTTAGCCATTGACGACCTAATTGATAGGTGGTTTAGAATTAGCATTTCAGCTAGGCAAAGAAACTGTGCTGGCAATAACTGCAGAGAGGAACTAGAAGAATTTCCCAACCCCAGCCTACATGCAAACCTGCACTTTTTTCAGGTAGCATCTTGACCAAAGCAGAGGGATTCTTTCCTATGATTTTTTTCAACCACACAGCAGTAAAGTGTCAAACATTTGAACAACCTCTCCCATACGTCATTATCCCCAGAGCTCTACAACACTCCCTTTCAGATTAGTCAAGCAAATAAAAGAGCGCTTGGCAAGATGAGGCCCTACATGGGCAGATTTTAAAATGTTGAAGGAAATGATTTAACTGAACAGCAAAGTCAAATAATTTAAAACCCATAGAGAAAGCTTTGAGATTATTTTAGAGCAACATGTTAGTAACACAGATGGTCCTTGGAGCAAAACGCCCACAAATAGCAAACAGAAAGGAAAATTTTTTCTGACTCATATTTATTCATTGTGCCAAATAGATGTGCAGGACTTTTTTATAGACAAATATAAACAGCAAGTCACTGCCCCGCAGATCTATGTTTAATTAGATTCAATACAACAAGGGATGACAGCGCCAGGCAAATATTTTGAATGTTTTTTTCAGCATTTCCTTTTCTTTTTTGAAATTTGTTATTGACAAAAGAAACACGTGCATCTGAATTTTGAAACCTGAGAGGTGTTTTCCAGCCAAAATGTAGAACCGGCTTCAAAGAAAGCTGTTTTCAGAGGGCTCCATCTTGTTCCTCTTGAAGTTGATGGCAAATCTGGCAAAAGGACTAACATTTGGCATGCTAAGTTACAGAAAATTAGGTCTTATGTTTCAGGTTCAAGTCAATCCTCTGCAGATGATAGCACCAGGTTTTATGCATTGCTGGACCCTTTAAGCAAGTGTTAGACTGGGATTTCAGTGCAGCAGGAGATCTTGCATAGGCCTATTTGGATCCTCAGGAATGTCACTCCTCCTCCCTGGCGTGGCCTTGTATAAGGACTGGTATTTTCCTCTTCTTCTAAAGCATCAAATTCTGATTGGTCCAACATTCCGGGTGCCATGCTGTTGGGATAGGGTGAATCCCACATGTCTTCTATGTGTAATTTTTTCCCCTGATTTGACTACGGCTTTTCTGGGGTCATTTTAACTTCCTGTGAAATGTTTAAGCTGGAATTTACAGAATTCCCCCCCAAGCTGGTTCCCTTGTAATGGTTCCAGATCCATTACAGACTGAGATAATTAACACCAGAGATTCTCTGAGAAACACGTTACTTTACAAGTAAGGAAATGATTAAATCTATGTAGAATTGTCTGAGCTGAAATTAAATAGAGGTGTAAAAAAAAATTAAAAAATAAACCCAGAGTCAGCTTGGCCATGTTGCAGGAGCAAAACAATCCAAGGCGCCTGCTTTGGCTGCCTGGGTTGTTTTGTGGGGCTTCATTACATCTGACAGGCCATATGTGAGAGAATTATATGGGATGAAGAATGTCGAATTGGGAAGGATGGTACATCAATCCAGCAAAAGAAAGGATTGAACTTTTGTGCTCTGTTTTTCTTTCTCTCCTATTTATTAGGGCAGTCGCTTAAAAAATACTTAAAACATGAAAAAGTATAGTGAAGATAGTTGGGGAAAATGAGTTTTTCTTAGCTTTCTTAAGTCTCCCTGTATTTCATATTATACTATAATAAGGGATTTTCTTTTTCTGCTTCAAATTTATTTTTAGAACCACACCCCTCTCATTACATTGCTTTGCAATCTTCCCATCTCATACCTAATGAATATGTCATGCAGCCCCCAGTAGTGAGGAGGATTCAGCTCAGCCATTGCTTTTCCTCTCCAAATGCTATCTGTAATGGTAAACTTCTAACCAGCCTGATTTTGAGAACCCATTTTGCAACACAGTTTTTTCACATGCGGGTGTGTGATTGCATATGTATTAGGGATGTCTATACAGCTTTTCCACTGCTCCTCAAAGCACTGTCAAGATGCAGGTCCTACCTGTCCCCACCAGAAATGATATAATGAAGGTGCCCCCCACCCCCAAAGTGATGAGGGTGTTATAGGCCTATTCATCTAATGGTTGCTGTTCAAAATACTAAAATGTATACATGGCAACTGCAAAGGATAATTGGAAGTGGAAAAAGAAGGTGGTCAGTTGGGGCTTTATGTTTTAGGACTTGATTCAGTGTATCATCCTTATTCAGCACAGCACTTAAGCATTTACTTAAGTCCTACTGAGGCTAATTTAACTTAAAATGTGTACTTGAGAGCTGTGCTGAACAGGGTTGAACACCAGCATCTTCTTAAGGATTTTGCTGGATTAGCTCCACATCCAGGACAAGCACTTGAGCACATGCTCAAGTTTGAGCTCATTGATGTGTATCAGGACCTTAGTGACTGTACACATCACAGTAAGATCCATGTCCATTTAAAGGTTAGCATCTAGTTTCAGCTACCATGTGACACCTCCACTTATCTCCTAGCAGAGCACCATCAACTGCCAAACTTTGCACCTATAAGCACTCATTTTGCTTTTAATGGGGCTACGTAAAAGAAAAGAGAAAGAAACATTACACAGAGGGAGAGGTTGCAGTAGTAAACTGACCACCTGAAGCTGCATTTCTGGGTAGAGAAGCCAAAAACCGAACAAGTAGATTCCTGAAGAAGTGTTATAAGACATCATGAGAAACCAACATAATTAATAGGGCTGTGCAAAGCTTTGGTCCCTGATTCCATTCAGTGCCCGAATCTCTGAATCCGAATCAAATCAGAGGACACTTTAATCTTTCGGAATCCAATCGGAGCCCTCCGAATTGATTCGGAGAGATTTGGAAAGATTTGGCAATTTGGACATAGACACAGCTTTCGATTTTTTTTTCTACAGACCTCTAGGTAGCAGGCGGCTCGTGAGTGCTGCAATGCTGGGATGCATGGAGTGTCCCACAGGAGCACAGGGGGTTCCCCAGCGTGCTGAGCAGCAGGCCTGGAAGTGGACCAGAAGCACTTCTGGTCCACTTCCGGTTCCACCAGAAAGCACGCTGGGAGGCCGCCACACTCCCCTTGCTCGGCAACTGGTGCCTCCTGGGTCTGGGGGGCACATGGGGTCCCCCCGCAACTGATTGCCAAGCCGGGGGGAAGAACTTCCAGTCCACTTCTGGGTTCCCCAGCCAGCATGTGGGGGCCCCCCCCACACTCCTGTGGGGCACTCCATCCACCCCAGCATCGCAGCGTTCACGAGCTGCGCTGGTACCTCGAGGTATATAGAAAAAACATTTAAAGCTGTGTCTATGGCCGAATTGCTGATTCTCCGAATCAGCATTGAATCTTCAGATTTGGATTCAGCCAAGTCAAATCAGGGACAGGGATCCGAATCAACAAATCGAATCACTGTCCTCGATTTGGATTTAGTCCAAATCGAATAGGGCCCGCTTTGCACACCCCTAATAACTAAGAAAAAAAGCAGCTGTAGTCTTCTGTTATGAATTTATTCAGTCTGATAAAGAGATCATAAAGGAAAACCTAACATAACTGAAGGCTTTGTGAAATAAACCTTTAATTATTTTTTAGTATTTAAGTTTGTGAGTGAATTACGAGCATAATAAATATGTTGTTGCTGTATTTGCTTTTCACTGTTTTATTTGCTTAAGACAGTCCCCAGCCAGAACACTGGATCTGAATTAACTTTGATCTTCAGAAAGTTCAGATTGCCTTTAGCTTGCCCCTTCCTTTTTTTCTAGTCACAAGGGAAAATGTTAAAGTATGGGTATACTTCTATAGGTAAAATGAGAACCTGCAGCAAATCTTTGTCTAAGGCTCCAATCTAATTTGAGTCCTTTTTGCAAATTTGAAAATATGCTGACAAGGATTCTTTACAAAGGGGCAAAAAGCTGTCTGACTGTCTGGTTTCAGCTAGGACTTGAAGTAGAAATGGCTAGAAAAGAAATGCTATTTGTAAATGTATCTGTGACCCTTTGAACATTTGATGTTGGTGCAGCATAAAAAGAAAATGTAGGGGCTGATGAAGAGCAGTTATAAAATTACACTAGCTCATTATGTTGTTCAGGTTGTATAGCTGTAAATGATATACACTGAGCAAATTTCCCTTTTTTTCAAATGCTTTTCTCTATAATCAGTGAACTGGCCTTTTCCTTTAGGAACTGGAGATGACCATTGCCAGTAACAAGGCTTGGCGATTGAAATTGGGAGGTTGGAGTGCAGAGTTCTTCCAGTCTCACTTCAATCAGTGAAGGGACTGGCTTTGCAGTAATGATGAGATGAGTGGATGGTCCTCAGATGAAGTAAATATAAAAGGTTGAAAATCCCCAGGGAATCATACGCCCTCCTTATGAACTTCTGGCTATATGCTTGAACATCAAGTGTATTCTGTGGGTAGATGCCAATTATATGAAAGCCCATCTCACTAGGATCTTTTCAAGCTACCTCAGTGCTAGAGGCCAGAAGCATAATAGAATATGCTCTTTTCTTCTCTGGCTAGTAAAGCAGCACAAAATAGAATTATTAGTATAAATACGCATTGCCTACAAAATGTAAATCCAGCAATTAGACTTTTCCCTGGTGCAGCCCTCTAATGAGTGTTACCATATTCTTTGTGTTGCTGTAGGGAAGCAGTGGGTGTTGCAGTGGGGCTTGGCTAATTTACAGAGGAATCCTCAGGACACAAAAATTTTCCTGGATAGAGAGAGTGAAAAAAAGAAGTGGTATCTTGCATTTTAAGCAACATTTATCTCAGGCTGTTTTGCCTTTTTAAAGTACAACCCTGAGAGCCTTATAATTTATAGCATGTGACATTATGGTTTAGTTTTTCCTGTATGAACTGTGTGGGTGAATCTTTATGTTAGAGGCTCCATTGCAATCCTCTTTAATCCCAAGAAACATCATGTAGGTGCCTGCATAGTATTTCATTATGCTACAGAGAGCCTTGACAAAAGCCCATGGAGAAATTTTCCAAACACTACTTTATGTCTTCACTTGACGGGCTTGTTGCTCTGTGGACACAGGCCTTGGTTTGTACAGTAAACATTTAGTCATTACGGATGTAAAACTCTCCCTAAATAGCCACAATAGAAAACGTTTCTAATCTAAAAGGAACATGCTGGGCTTGTCTTGTCATGCTGGCACCAGGATGTCATACACCCTGGAGTGACCTCTCCAGAAAATCGACCCATGGTAATCTGATTATCATTTGTCGTGATGAGCAGATAACAAAGTAAATATTGAACCAGACTGATTGCCATCTCCACTTTAAAAGAAGGATCTTGACAGCGTTATTTCACTGAGCCCAGCTGCCTGGACCTTCTTTTCATGGAGAGTTAGTACCTTGCCTTGTTGCTGGATATCTGGACAGCTACTAGTAAGCTGTAGAGGTAGGCATCAGGTCTTGAACGCTGAGTGATAAATAGTTCCTGACTTGGTTAGCAGATTTCACCAAGCTGCAGTCTTGAGAGGTTAGGGGCAAATAATAATTTATGGGAGCTGTGAGTGTTCAATGCTTCCACAAATCAAGCTTAAGGCTGAAGATTTGGGGCTGGGGATCCCAAGTGAGTGGCATCTTTTGAAAATGCCAGCTTTTTTAAACAGAAGATGGATAACATGCATGTTTATACATTCTAAGGCACGATAAGAAGTAAATGGCATCAGGGAGACTATTCTGAAGGAGAAGAGGAAGCGCTGATTACTTTCTAAGTTCCTATGTGCACTACAACATATATTACTTAAAACTTTAAACCCAGAAAAGTTTAAGTCCATTGACTGTGTCTATTGTGTGTATATAGTCGAACATGAACAGCCACGCAGTAGCACTGTTGCAGACAAGGAATGATATTATCATTTTTACAAATTCTTCCCATCTTTGTAACAGAAAGTAAAGCAGCACTTGAGCTGGGGAAACCTGCAACCTGAATGTCAAAGAAGCCTGAATCAAATTCAGAGTGAACTTGAGCCAAGGTGCGAGTGAAACACCCACATTTCTAGGTAGCTTCACACCTACTTTTAAGTGAAACCTGCTGGAGATTGTCAACAGTTTCAAGACAAGATAAAATGTGATGTTTCAGCTGAATTTTGCATAGCTATTTTGAATTGATTTGGAATTCAGCAGTGGCAGACTGGATGGATTTGTACCAAGGGACTATTCAGGTCCCCACTGAAGTGAATAGAAGATTTGTTCCTGATTTCAGTAGCCATAATATTAGCCTTCAGACCCCGGGATTTGAATCCTTCATGGAGCCAATCAGGAATTTCTCAAGGAATTGTGTTATTTTTAAAAATGTTAATTTGTTGACATGGAGACTTAGCAGGAAATAGAAATGGTTGTTTCCTAGCAGTTTTTGGTGTGTGAAAATGCTGACAAATGTTTTGAAGCTGATGAAACAGCCTATGTTGGAATTTTCAAAGCAAAGAAAAAAAACAGTTTTCTAGTTTGGAGTAAATAATTTTTTCCCCCAAAATATTAATTATAGTACATTTTGTTAGAACTGGTCAAAATCAAAATTAGACATTTCAAAGTAATCAAAAGGAAAAATATTTCAGCAGACCTGACTGAATTCCATCTAGACATTTGGTTGGTACATGCTTTTGAGATGGCATATTTTCAACCTGATTCGGGACAAGAAAAATGCTGAAAATCTTGACGCAAGATGGAAAACCTCTACTCCTGGATTCAGAGCTGGGATTCAGATCCAGGCTGTGAGAGCCAGATCTGAACGTTGATTCCAGACATTCCTAACTGCAGTGATGTACTAGGACCCGATTTTGAAATCAAATGTTCATGTACGCTCTGCTTCCTGACTTTGGTTTTACCCATTTTTGGAGATACCAGTTTGGATCTGGACCAGGAGATAGAAGTTTGTACATTTAGAAGAGGCAAGCATTTTTGTGATATCTTTTATTGAACCAACTATATAGTTGGGAGATTTGTTGGACAAGCTTTCAGGCATCAAATGTCCTTCTTCAGGTCTAAGAAAGGCAGATGCAGGTTCAGTGACGTGTCAGAGAAAAGCCTCCATGCAAATAGTCTGATCAGAGGGATGGAAGGGGGCTGTGAACTAGGAATGAAGATGTGTTTTTGGGAGTTAGTATAAGACAAAAGAAATTAGGAGATATGAAGAGATGTGAAGGTGGATTAGGAGTTTGAATTCAGACTCAGGCACTTCTGAACCAGAATCCCGCCCCAAAATAGGGTTTGCACCAACCCCTACAGATAGAAGCTGCAGTGGTTTGTAGTGACCATGACCAGTCCCTTCTCTCCTGAGGTATACTTTCCATACTGACGCTGATAGCAGAGTTAAAGAAAAAATGTCTTTCACTGATTGATACCAATCTAGAGCTGCCGAAGAACATGGAATATGAGCAGTGGTCAGAGGCTTGTGCCATCTAACAGAGGAAAGTCAGGAAGGAAACATGAATGGCAGGCATAACGAAGCCGGACGGGCTGGAGTTCAAAAGCTTGTTGGTATTCTGTCCTTTCTGTCCTGTAATTCTAAACCAGTTCCACATCTGAAATTTGCCAAATGACAGGTGACTGCTGGATATGATGCATTCCCCAATTAAATATTGCATTGTACATTTCTGTTGTAAAGAGCAATCGCCAAGTGAGTTCAGACTCTCTCTCGACTTCTGGAGCCCTGCAATGAGGAGGAACAGGGAAAGAAAATTGTAGTTATCGCTTTGTTTTTATTGAGAAAGGTACCCTGATGCAAACAGAAACTGCTCAGATAAATTGGGCTGCCTTCTAGGCCTGTGTGAAGTGGCTAATATTCGCTTTGGATTCGGCCAGTTCGGGGGGACAGTGATTCGAATCACTGTCCCGAATTGATTCAGCTGAATCTGATTCAGAGATTCAGCTGTCGCCGAATTGGCCAAATCTCCAAATCAAACAGGCCCTTCCCCTGTCCTCTCTCCCAGCCCTGTCAGTGGCTGTCTTGCCTGCCCCAGCTCCTGGCTCTTTGAAAAAAAAAGCCCAGCACTCACCAGATGCTGCCAGGTTGGGGGGGGGGTAATCCCCACTGCCCCCCACAGCCCCACACTTTTTGGGGGGCCACGAGCCCCCATTCCCTGCCCGCTCTCCCAGCCCTAGTGTCCTGGCTCTTTAAAAAATAAAAATAAAATAAAAGCCCTGCACTCACTAGCTGCTGCCAGACAGGGGGGTGATCCCTGTTGCCCTCCACTGCCCCGCGCTGTGCAGGGGGCTCTGTCACAAGCCCCCAGAAGCCCCAACAGCCGCTGCAGCGGCTGGTGAGTGGGGGCTTTTTTTTTGTTTAAAGAACTGGGAGCTGGACCGGGCAGGGTGGCCATGGGGGGGCAGGCTGGGAGAGTGGGTAGGACTTGGGGGGCTTGCGGCAGAGCCCCCCATGCAGCGGGGGGCAGCAGGGGGCAGCCTGGCATCAGCTGGTGAATAGTTTATAGCTACTCTTATAAGGCTTATTAACAGTATATCTATAACCCTGCAGTGTAGCTAGGGCTGTGAATGTGAGTTAAGGTTTAAAAATGAAATAATAATATGGGCTACTCTGAGACAGCAGCAGCAATGACTGAGAGGACTTCAAAAGGGCTAGAAAACCAAGTGCTGCAGAAGCTTTGTGAAAATGGCAGGCTGAAAATCTGCCACTGCTCATATGAAGGCCTGGAAGCAGGGGAACCTGAGAGACTAAAAGAGCTTAGGTGAATAGACACCGGCAAGGAACAGAAAAAAAACTTCTTGGGCCTATGGAGGAGCACTGGGGTCTGGATAAGAATCTGTGCAACAAAGGATGTTGACTTGTGTTTTGCAGCTATAAAATATGAAGTCTTTTAAGTTGCATATTCAGAAATAAACTGAAATGTACTCAGTATTATTTATTAAAAGGCTCTCCTCCCCTGAAAAGCCCTCTACAGCCTCTGCTCTGGAATAGCCATAGATAACAGAGGCAGCGTTCTCTGTGAGTTATGGTTAGGATTCAAGCACTGCCCTGGCACTCTCCAAGCAGGACTATACTATCAGACAGTGCTGGGGAGCGTTGCTGCATAAACACAGCCCATCCAGAAAACACAGCTCTGCCCCAAAACAATATCATTTGGCTGTTCTTGTGAGAGCACCTGAGCCTGGGAGTAATGCTGAGGGCACCCTGGATTGATGCCAAAAAGTGGTCAGGTGACAGTTTTTCACCCCTCAGTGTATGTAGAATGGGTACATGTGGACAGTAGTGTAACCCAAGTGGGGTGACCAAGGCAGCAGGCCTGGGCAGCGCCTTTGCTAGAACATGCAAAAGCAGCCATTGCCACAATGATAGCTGATCACATCACCCCAACTGGCCTACCAGGCAGACACCCCATGGCTGCAAGTGGATGGGGGGTGTTTTGAGGGTGTGGCTCCCTAGCACTGGCCAAAGTGGTGTAGACATGCTCTCTCTCCCTGTGCTGTTGTATGGTTTTACCCTTCTACTTGCTAATCCCAGATACTGCCATCCAAATCGCTCTGCGTCTGTACTAGATATATAGCAATAATGAAGGAAGAGCTACTATAAGCGTCTGTTGATAGCTGGAATAAACTTAAAAGAAAAAAGAGATTCAAACAGAGCAACAAATGCCTGGTGTCGTAAGCAATCCTCTTTCCTGCCAGGCATCTGTTCCAAATGGCTGATGGAAGTTCCTTTCTTCTTCACATATTTGTGAAAGGAAAGTGGGATTTTACATCAAAACACCATATTCTCAGATATGGATAATTTTGCTCTGTTGCCTCCTGTTTTAAAACTTTGCAATTCTGGAAGTAGCTCTGGCAATAAAAGGTTGAAAGGAGTGATAGCATCTGGGAACCAGTACAGTTATTTCTGCAGATACAGGTCATGAGATGTTTATGTAGATGCAAAAGCAGAGATTTGTAGAGGCTGCTGATATCCCTGCAGAGAGTGTCAGGCATTTCTGACTGTGATGATCTCTGATAAAACATCCTTGCATCCTTCTCAGTTGTAGAAGAGATGAATCATGTGTTCTGCATAAAGGACTTGATTTTAAACCAGTTTCCAGTTGCAGAGTTTACTCCACAAGTAGCTCTATTGACTTCAGTTGAGCTGTTCTTGGGATAGGGCGGGTTAAAAAAAACAACATCAAGTTTGGTTCCTGGTGATCTGGCTCCTCTTTCTGTCTCATAGCCCTTAAATGTGCTGCCTTCTAAATACCCTCTTCCTTTAGCCATAACTCTTCCTCCACACACTCATTTAGCAAGGTTGCGCTGTCACACCAAGCCTTCCGAAGGATTAAAAGAATCAGGGACAAATGCAGTGGTGGTGTGGTGGCCAACCTTTTTGGCATGTATGCCATAAATTAAGTCCAGGTGTGCCACATGTTAAGCTGGCTGTGGCTCTGCTCCCTGCCACCTTCTGTATCTGTGTGCAGATTTTGAAATGGGAGACCAAGAAGTCAACATCTTTTTGGCTAATTTACTGACCTCTATTTTATGCTATATCCCTGTTCTATTTTATTTTATGCCTCTCTTTTATGCCATTTGCCCTTAATCTGCTTGCACAGAGCTTTTCTATTTAACACATGTCATTGAGGTCATTGCGCTAACTCCAGCCCCACCAAGGTCCATTATATACACGTGCATCTTATCATGGTGCATGAAATCTTTGCAGACAAGTTGGGACACATTTTGCATATTTCTCATCATTACTGGTTATAGTTCATCCTCCTGGACACATATTACAGGATTCCATTCCTCCAGAGATGCTCAGGATGTGACAAATCAGCAGAAGGAAAATCCTGCAGTGTCGAAAGCAAAATTTATTGTGAAGAATTCACAGCAACTATTGTAGGTTTTATAAATAGACTTTGCAGTACATAAATCCACAAGCTTTAGGGTAGCAGATAAGCTGGTGCAATACGTCTGTAGTAGCTTTAGAGTGACAAATAGCACGGTCGTCGGAGCAGACAGAAGTTTAGTCAGTATGACAGTGCCGCACAGCTCCAGATGCCTTTTGAAACCATTAAGACTGGTTGCTTTTTTCAGTGGATGGCATTGGCTTAATGTTAAAATGGTGACTGAAATCCATGTTTAAAGCCATCAAGATCCATGAGTCCCCAGAAGGATGAATGCAGCTGTTCATTGTGGAGGTTATTGAATTGTGTTTGACTGCTCCTCTTCCTAATCCTTTATCCTGATAAATAGAGAAGTGGATGTCTAGCTCGTCCCATGGTTACATGCGGAGAGTTTTGTTTTCATTGGATTTGCATGACTGCATCTAATTTTGTTTGGATTGCTCTGGGGTTGTTTAGGGCCAGATAAATCTACTAAGGTCTGCTCCTGCTCCTGTAGAAGTCATTGCAAGATCTAGGAGCCCAGCTCTGATGCTGCTGTCTCTAAACCATGGCACGGAAACCTTCATAGACTGGAGAGGAAACCACAAATCTAGGGTCATATTTCCTCTTGCAATCAGATGCTTTGTTCTGTTCAGGTGGCTTAAAGGGTCTGGTGTCTGGCCACAAGTGACCAGCTAAAAACTGCCCTGGTGAGAGCAGCTCTGAACTGGTGTTAGTTGAATAAGGTCCAGTGCCAACCATCCTTTCCCATCCTGGCACAGGCATTTCAGGGAAGGGAAAGGGAATATTTGGAAGTGGAATGAGATTTGGCCGGGGCAGAGCAAAGCACATTTTTCCTTCACTGATCCTCAGTGTAATTTGGTTCTGTACTGACCATGCAACCTCATGTGAAGCTAGAGCTGCTTCATGTATGTGAAAGAGCAGCTTGCTAACTTACACAAGGGCTGGGCTAGCACAGCTGTGACTTCTGTCAGGGAGATCCAACAGTTGCCTCCCCCTTTTCTCCTAGGCTGTGCGGATCCTGGTGCATTGAACTCCTGAATTTAGATCTTCCTTTTCAACAGGCTTTGAATCTAGCACCAAGAATTACTGGCTAGCTACTGTGCAGAGCGTGTTTGCAGCGTCTGGGGCACAGAGCCACATCTCGTTGTAATTCCAAGGTAGTGCCACTGCAATCAGACTCTGAATAAAAACATATACGTTTTAAACAAATAGGGAAAAGGCAGCGTTCATAAGCCTTTGGTAGCTTATAGGTGATTAACATGCATAATTAACACATTCTAACGAACTGGCTAAAAGTTTTAGATATTTGATAACATGGATGTTGCAAATATTGACAGCAAAAGACAATGTTTCATTCCTCCTATAGCCTACATTTGCTAATTGTGACAGTGCTCATTATTGGAGACAAATTATACAGGATATCTACAAACACAGGAGGATCCTTTAATTTCTTTATATATACAAGGGGATTTAAGCATGGAATTTCATATACAAAGAATTCACTTTTTATACATACTAAACATGACTTGAAGATCAGATGTCTCTATATTCAATTACATTTTTAAACTCATTAAGCTCTAGAACAGATTGTCAGAGCTGCTCTTTGAACATATTGTGTATATGTGACCTGCTAATGATTCAAAGTCAGAGGTAGGTGGGAAGATTAGAATCACAGGGTTGGAAGGGTTTAAGTGGCTTTGGCTTGACAAGTCTGTGTTAGCAAGGATGAGGAGTGACAATACCAGTTAGGTAGTCTGTAGGCAGCTTCTGTAGTATCTTCCCTCCATTCTGCTCCTTTTACAAAAATGAAATACCTGTCTGGTTTTGACTAGAATGAAACACCTGTGCTCCGAATATGCGTGTCTATATGTTTGCCACTGCTGATGCATCTGCAGAGCATGGCAAATGCCAGCAGGGGCATGCACAGGGGGTACGCAAAGCATGTGGCACATGCCCAGTCATAAAAAGCTGAAGCAAACAATACTACATGCCATAAAGTGACAACAAGAGATTCACGAGCTGACTTGATCCTCTCAGCTTCTCAAACTGTAAATGCTGCTGTGAAGCATATGCCTGGCCTGGGGCAAACTCCGTCCTATTCTGTGCCCCTCTGGCATTACAACTGCCAGCCCAGTTCTGCCTTTTTTCAGACTGGCGATGCGGTGACTGGGGGTGATGGCGGGCACAATTCAATCCTCTTGGTCAAAATAAGAGTTGTTGCTTGAATAAATATGAGGAGAGAAGCCCTCTAACAGATGTCAGGTAGGAAGTAAGGAAAAAGCCATGGCAAGTGGATGGTGGGAGGAATATGCATGAAAAATATAGAAGCATCTTTAATTCTCCTTTGATGTGATAGGCAATATAAAGAGGCAGCTGAGGTTAAGTGAGTCAATGAATTGGAATTGTCAGGGTCCAGATCACTACTGTTTTTGGATCAAAACCTAAAGATGAGCTGTGCCCAGAAGCACATCGGATGTTACAGCACCAGACTATGAAGAACTGGGGTACGATGACTTACCTGTGACAAACAGGGCTGTGCAGATGCACCTCTACTTTATGTACTAGGTGATGCCCTCATTTAGCCATAGTAGGACAGGAAAGATGTTTTTTAGGGCACTAACCTAGGATTTGGGTAGACCTGGGTTCAATTCCCTTGTCTACTATGTGACATTGTACAAGTCACCTCTGTGCCTTAATTACATCTGGAAAATAAAGGGTTAATTGAATGCACCGAAGCAGCCACCTTTGTGCTACAGGTATATGCACTTTAAGGGTAGCGTCCAATAGTGTGTGCTGCAGAGTGTGTGTGTGTTCCCTATGCACATTACTAAATATGAGATAGTAAAATTCTCTTTTAACTGATCCTGGGTGGCTTTGATTCCCGGAATCCCTTTGAAACGGTAAGAATGCAGTCATTTTAGCTTCTTCATTAAGTTTATTATTTAATCTCACATGCTGTAGCTTCTTAAGCATAGAAACAATCTACTTTACACTCAGTGCAAACAATGAGATGCCCTAGAGCATATTTAAAACAGAACTCCCAGCCACAATCGCTTGGTTTAAAAGAGTCTAGGATACATTTATTATGGAAAAGCTCTCAGAAAAAGCAAACACATTTCAGTGATTTCTATCCAGTTTGACTTCTCTTTTTAGAAAAAAAGCAAAATTATCTTAAAAAAATACTCAGTACCAGATAAAGTTTAATTCTTTTTTTATTTACTATGACTTAAGAGCTGTTTTCCCTTGACACACACAATAAGCAGAACACTGTGGGCTTTGTTTTCTTCATGTTTCACCCTTTGCCATGTCCATACATTGCCTTTTTCTGATTGTATCTGGTTGTAACTCTCCCATTCTATTTCAGTGTGCTTTAATTTGTTATTTACTGGAAGATATCTGAGTGTGTGGTGACACAAGGTGCAGACAGAAGTGCAGCTCCCCGCTATAACTGAGAACACTTTGCACAAAGTGTTCTGAGTTGCAACGATCCCCTGGACCAGACAGAAATTCACTTCTAGGTCCAAGTGGGGGATGGAGGGGGAATCTAGCTTCTGGCTGCCAGGCTGCAGCTGGTTTCCCCTAGCAATGGTACCTCCTCTCTGTCAGCCTGTCCCTATTTTATAATGGGAGGGGAGAAAGGGAGCAGAGGGAGCTTGTTCTAGGGACTTCCCAGCCAGCTCTGGAGGGTGGGATGGGTGAACTGGAGCTCCCCTCCCAACTTCAGAGGGCTCCAATACGCCCACCAAACCCTCCAGCAGGGCCTGAAACCCCCCCAGACCGAACTCTCTCCACTCCCTTTCCCTCCTCCCATCTGAAAACAGTAACAGGCTGGCAGGCAGTACAGACAGAAGTTATAGAACTGCTCTGTTTTGAAATGTCTCCATCTGACCCCTCAGATATTCACCCGATCGGCCATTTTTTATGCTGGCTGCAGCTGTGCACTTGTGTTTGGTCATGGCTATAAACTGCTTTCTGTGTCCAGATCGGGTGAACATTGTCACTTCTGTCTGCTCCCACTGAGACTGTTTTAAATGCAGTTTAAACTCCGAGGCTGCTTTTACATGTGACGGTGTTTAGTTCTCCCTAAATTGAAATGGTAGATTTTTAATAAAGTTGATTAAAAACACACTGTTTCCCACTTCTGCCACATCTCAGTGATGGCCCCACGGCAGCTCACCTGCTTCCCTCTGCTGCTGCCATGGGCAGGCTCCACCAGAAAAAATGAATAGCGGTTAGGGGCCTAATCCTTTTTTTCCCACCCCCAGAGTTTGCCTGCCTGCCTCTCTGGTGGCTGAGGATGAGCTGCTGGCAGGCTCTGGGCTGTGGGGGAGTCCGGTCCTTCCTTTTGCAGTGGTGGCACCGCCTGGGAAGCACCTGCCCACTAGTAGCCCATCTGGGTGATCCTGGGGGGTGCTGCCACTGTGGAGGGAAGGACCAGAGCCTCCCACAGCTCAGGGACCGTTTGGCCCACTGACAACTTGTCCCCCAGCCATGGGAGAGGTGGGCAGGCTCTGGGGAAAAAAAAGGATTGGGCCCGTCACTGCATTTTTTGTTTTTTTTTCTCCTGGAGCCTGCCTGCATCTCCCATGGCCAGGGGATGAGCTGCTGGTGGGCTGAGCAGTCCCTGAGCTGTGGAGGCCCCTAATCCTTCCCTCTGTGGCACCCACTGGGACTACCTGGGTGGGCTGCTAGCAGATGGGTGCTGCAGAAGGAAGGACCAGGCCTCCCTGCAGCTCAGGGC
>NW_005841891.1:3235858-3262389 GCF_000455745.1 Alligator sinensis
CCCCCCCAGCCGTGGGAGAGGCAGGTAGGCTCTGGTGCCATGTTGCACTGTCCCCCCACCTTCCCAGCACCTGGGAATGGGCTGGCTTGCCCCTGGGGCAGAGCAGCAAGGCAGCAGGAGTGCGGCTGGGGGTTCTGGTTGTGGGAGAAGGCAGGGGGGACAGTGCAGAGGGTACTGGAAACCTGCCAAGCCCAAGCTTCCCCAAGCCCAAGCTTACCTGTGCATCATTGCAATTTGTTACATATCAAACAATTGGATGGGTTTTCCTTGCTATGTAACAAGGTCATTTAAGGTGAAATACGCCGCCGCACATGTACATTGTGATGAAATTAAAGTGAAATACGCTGCCACAGATGTAAACAGTGATGCCATTAAAACAGTGCAAAAGGGCAATTAAGCCACTTTAAAGGCCAGTTTTGTCACAAGCACCCCAAGTGTCTAGTCATTCAAGTCAGTTTAGAACAGTTTAAACTCCCTAACACGTTTTAAAAGTATACCTGGATAAACAGCTATTATTTTGAGCTGGTTCACCATGAGTGTTATGGGTGGACACCAAGCTCTCTGTGACTAGCATGTGGTCAGTCCTCCAGGATCCCCAGTCCCGCCTGCCCCAACCCCTGCATGGCAATGGGCTGCTCTGATATATGCCCTTTACTCAGGTGAGTTGGGAGGGTTCCCCTGCTTCAGGGGAACAATTAACAAGTGCTGAGGAACCAGTAGCAACCAGTGGTCTAATTCACATTGACCAGCATGGAACTGATAGCTGTTTTTGTGGTATTAAGTGTGCATTGTATAGTGGCTCAGCTTTCTCTCGCCCAGCGATTGATGGGTGTTTGCTAGTAAAGGGTACCCACTCATCCACCAAACTCACAGTGTATATGTAGGCATGAAGTGAGATTATGAGACTTTCTGGGGAATGTCTTTTTAAAGTTGCAGCCTGAGCCAGAGACCTTGGGCAGCCAGCTCCCTTTAATACCTCCCCAGCCAGGCCAGGGAAATCCTGGGGAAACTCCAGATACTCTTGGGTACTTGCCTGTGTGAGGTACTCTTGGGCTGGGTACTCACTTCAACAGTAGTGCAGTACCCAAGAGGTGACAGCTCTACTTAGAGCCCTTCCAGGCATACATGTGGACACCTCTGAACCGGGACAACTGTGAACCAGTTCCCAATCAGTGACATTCTTGGAATGGTTCAATTATTAGTATAACAGTTATATAGAATTGTTATATGTGTGTGTCCACATCCTGTCTGTCTATCTACAGGATCATTGCGGGGGTGGGGGAGGGTGTACACATACCTATAACACACACCTATATATGTATGTCTACATACAAACCATTTTAAAGATGCAGCGTATTGTAGGGAGTGATACTACTTGTTGAATGGAAGGCAGTAGACAATATTAACATGTAGATGACTTGCAAATGAAAAGCTGTCTCAATGCATTCCTGTTTCTGAAATCTCTGTGTCTGGATTTAAAATGTATTTTTCATGCCTGGATTTAAAGCGGCCTCTCAGGAGAGTTAAATAGAAACCAAATAAAACCACATCTCTGTTTGAAGAAGTCTCTGGGAAAGATTATACTGTGTTTAAAACTGGCTCTGCGGTAGCAGCTTTCCTGGATGTCAGGTTGTATATTTTAGTTTGGGGTTTTTTAACAAGGAAAATATTACTTTATCTGTTAAATCAAACTTAGCATCTCTTAGGCTGGGAAGACCATTTTGTTGGTGTGCCTACAATATGAGGCTTTTTCCATTAGTGCTGTTTGGTAAAAATAACTCTCAAAATACACATAGCTAATGCAAAATAAAAGGATGACTTCCTCTCTTTGGGGAATACTAGGGCTTGACAAGAAGGCTTGCGGGGAGGGCTTTACAATGAGGGGTTTTTCCCTAAATCAGGGGTGTCAGAGATCTGGCCCATGCCCATGAAACCACATCATCCAACCTCTGATGCTGGCCCTGAGTCTTGAGGTGCTCCACAGGCCACACATGGTAGGTGCCAGATTGGTCCCACGAGCAGGGCCCTGGATACATGACACCTGCTCTGGGACCTGTGCTGCACATGGCCCCTGCTCTGATCAGTCTGGGACTCTGCCAGAGGCGGTGCCTGGTCCAGATCGATGCCATGTGCAGCTCGTGTCCCAGAACAACTGCAGCGGGTACTGTGCGTTGCGCAGTCCTGGATCTGGCATATGAGGAGGCATCACCTCCTGAGGTCCCTCCCAACCCTAACTTTCTATGATTCTATGATTAAGTCTACGATCCATAGGCCTGATCTGGCCTATGGGGCCAGCATTGCACTATTCATCTGACCCATGGTCCGGTCCCATGACACTCATCTGGCCTTTGGGGCTGGATGTGTGGGGGGGCCCCCTGTTCTAAATAGATGGATGTGAAGAAAAATGGCTATTTCTGCTGGCTGTTTGCATCCCCTAGAGCACTGGTTCCCAATCTGTGGTACAGGTATCATCAGTGGCATGCAGACAACCTGTCAGTGGTATGTGTTAACAGATTTATTATCATTACTTTATATGACAAAAATTTGCAGGTGGTACTTAAGGTTGTATTGTTTTAAATTGGCGGTGCACAATCTGTCAGAGTTTGGGAACCGCTGCCCTAGAGAAGCCATGTAGATTCCTACTCTTGGTGGCTGCAGGGTTGATATTTGTGCAGGGCATGCTCAGGACCAACTCTGCTGGTAGACTTTGCTTCTGCAGCGTAGACATAGCATACAGCTTGAGAGAGATTTAAATGTATAGCTAGGAGCTCTTTTCAGAGAGATCCTGATAGATAATTTTTGGTCTTTCATCCAATTTAATAGTTACTTGGGAAACTATCCCACAGCTTATTAAAACCAGAAAGTTTTCCTGCTGTTTAACCTAAATCCTTCTTTTCTTAATTTCACGCTGTTGCAATTAATGATACCTTTGAGCAGCACACTAAATCATTCGTGTTCTAACTTACCATGAACTGTTTTAAATACTTGAGGGCTTTCCAGGGATACTTATAGCATAGGCAACATTGGCTAATCGAGCAAGTATTTAGCTCCTCATTTGATTTAACTTCTCAAGTAAATGCAGGTGAAGTTACACATTATGGTTAGACCATACCAAATCTGTGGAATGTTAACCAACGGTAAAATAAGAATGAGCTGTGAGCAGTTGCATGTTAAGCGTTATTACTGTTTTTTGGCTGCACCGCTCTGAGATGCAACGAGAGGGTTGGTGAGCAGAGGCTAGGAGCCAGGACACTTGGGCTCTATCCCTGCTTTGGAGGTTGTGTGTGTGTCTGGCGGAGAAGGGGGGAGGAGAGGGAGGTTGGGAGTGGTGCATCCTGGGATGCTGGAGGACTGCAGATTGTTCGTTTTGTCTCTGTGGAGCAGACTGAAGTTACTGTAACATGAACTAGGTAACATGACCTAGAGTTAACCCTTGCCTGAAGTGGTGTAACTTTGAGATGCTCAGAAGGCATTTAGGATGAGTTAACAAGCAGATGTTTGCATTTTAAGTGCCCTTAGCATGATCTAAGTGTAACGTGCAACTTCTGCTGCTAACACCCTGGACTAAATCCAAAAATTTAGTGACAACTACATTCTCCTCATCCACTCATTATGTATTTTTAGCTCTTGTCTGCCAGGGTTATTTCTTGCTAACCTGATTTGTCCAAATGAGGGTGGGGTGATGTTGCAACCATGATGGTCCAGGAAATATGCAAGAAGCAAGAATTTTTTTTGGTGATATCTTTTATTAACTCAGCTGTATGGTGGGGGAGATCTACATTTGCTGGACTCCCTTTCAGACACAGACCTGATGAAGATTTTTTTTGTGCCTGGAAGCTTGCTTTACATCTCTCCGCACTATTTAGTTTGGCTAATAAAAGATATAATCCAGAATACCCTTCCTTATTGCATGTTCCTGATAGGTACATTACCCATCAGGCAGCTGCTCAGACTTTCAAGTCATTAGTCTCTACATTTATAGATTTGTTTTTCCT
This sequence comes from Alligator sinensis, assembly GCF_000455745.1. Classification (NCBI taxonomy): domain Eukaryota; kingdom Metazoa; phylum Chordata; order Crocodylia; family Alligatoridae; genus Alligator; species Alligator sinensis. The sequence continues at coordinate 3,239,854 of NW_005841891.1, forward strand.
AGTAATTTTGCCATGATTTCACAAGGGGTAGAAGTTGGACTTAGGGGCAGAGTTTTGCAAACCTGACTAAAGGGCATGGTTTCTCACTTCTGATCCATTATAATGGGATTTAGTGCAAAGCAAACTTCTTAGCCCATGTTGAATGTCTCTCCTATGGGGTGGTAATCTACAGGATCACTCTGACACTTTGAATGGGAGTATTGTGCTTCCTTATGTCATCTTGTGGCTTCTCAGCTGTCCCTAACTTCACAAATTAATTCACCGTCTGATTCCCTTCTCTTCCGAGCATGGTTCAGCCTGGGTATATCTGGTGTTCAGCTTGTTTTTTAAGCATCCCCTTGGAGCACCATTAACCAATTGCCCTTTTACCTCCCTTCACTGGCAACACATCAGGGGGATCAGGGGACCTGCTCCCATCTCCCAAGAGTTTTGTGCCAACAGCAGAGTGCAGGGCACAGGACTGCAGCCTGGTTGGAGCCAGGGGCTGGCAGCAGTGGGGGTGGCAGTGGTGTGATTTCTGTGCCAACCGTGGGGCGTGGTGCTGCAGCCCAACTGGACCCAATGCCCAGCAGCAGCAGGGGCAGCAGCGGTGGTGTGAAGTTGTGCCCTCCCGTGGCGGCAGTGGTGTAGAGTTGTGCACTCCCACTGTCAGCACTTATGCATCACCTATGCCTCCCTTACCTTACCCACAAGGGCATCAGGAGATTACTTGGCTACCTCTTGTCTTTCTAGCTCAGGACTTCTTTGAACTCCAGATCTTTGAGCAACAGAAGCCATACTTTTGTTTATTTCTTGTATTCTTTGTTTCCAGATGCTGTGGTGTCCTAATGATGCCTGTTAATATTTTTCAGTCTTCTATATCGGTCTGTTTTAATTGCATCTTACTTCCTATGGCCTTGGTAGAGTTGTGGAATATTTAATGCTTCCTTGAGGGGGGATTAAATGGGTACTAAGTGCATCATTCTTCTTATGTGCTAGCTCCTTGCATCTCAATGGTGTGGGGGTGGAGCTGCTACTCTGTACCCTGCACAAGTAGGTGGAAGATGGAAGTGAAGGAGAAGCAGAGCTTTGGCTCTGCACACACTGTATTTCCAAGGTATGCCCTGCTAGAGATGGAGCTGGTGCAGGGTCCCTCTCCCTGTTTCTCGAAAAGCAGGGAGCCAAGAGAGAGATTGTGATTCTTTGTCACAGACTACTTCCAGGACTGCCCTGGAGGCAAGGCAACAGCGCATTTCCCCATCCAAAGCAGTAATATATTAAAATATATTAAATATTGAATAACTTAAAACCCTGTGGAAACCATATTTCACATCACAAAATGTGAAGCCCGGTTACCTTACACTATTTGTAGGGCTATTCTATGGTGTACACACCAACCACTTCTGTGTAGTTTGTAAAGTTAATGATATAAAAAATGACTCCTCAAAATACATCTCAATAACAGTAGTCCTCCCTGCAGCTCTCTGCATTGAATCTCATTGGTGTAGTGAGGAATGGCATCTGGGGTTTTTGTAAACCATAAGTTCTGTGTGCAAAGTAGCCAAGTTGTCCTCTATACACAATCTTTGTTGTTCAGCACATGCCACGTAGAATTATGGACAATTCTAATATAGTCAAGAGAGATATTTGGTAGATCAAGAATATACTTACCATCTCAAAAGTGGCAAGCAGTTTTCTAACACCCAGGTCACAGGTTTGATCCATGGTTGGACTAGGTGATCTCTTGAGGTCCCTTCCAGCCTTACTAATCTATGAATTCTATGAACCAAATACCCCCCACACACATATACCCCCACCCCACCCCCTTTTTATGCTTGCTGTGGGGTTATACCTACTAGTACAAAGGCTAAGTAAACACAATTGTTATTTTGTGTACAATGGTCAAGCCATTCTCTGGCACACTTATTTTGCCTTTCTTTTTAAAAGCATGTTTGTTTTCTCAGCAGTCTTTAGCAGCCGTAGGCACAGGTCAGGGGCCGTTGTGTTGAGCACTGTACAAATACAGGACATAAATATAGTCCTTACTTTCAGATGTAACCCTTACTCCTTTAATGTTTTAAAAAATTCCAGTTCTGTTTTTATTGCTGATAGTTAATAGTAGAAAAATAGGAGAGAGTATTTCCTGGAAGGCTGATGGATGCTGGCAGACTTCTGAATTAAATTCTAACTATCCATTTAAGCATGCCTGAAAGCATATTTTACTGCCTTATCACATTATGATAACTCTGCTGGTGAAGCATTGAGCAGCTTGAAAATTAAATTTTGCCTCTATTCTTATTTTCTCTCTTATTTTGACAACAGTGGCTTGACTCTACCCAGGCTAATCCCTTGCCAAATTTCCTCTTTTCACCTGAAGCTGTGTGTGAGGTGACAATGCTAGGCAACATCTGAAATGGAGGAAGACAGGGTAAAAAAAATGGTACAAATTCAAATTTTAAGGGGATGTCTAGGGAGGAATCCTGCTAATTCTTACCTGGACAAGGAAATGCTACTCTGCTGTGTCCCCCACTGATATTAAGGGAATTATGCAAGGGGAAGGATGGTTTAATTCAGAGGTAGCCCCAGAATGCCTACAGGGCTTGAGTTCTGGGACAGAGCATGGTTAAGTTACTGGGGTTCCTTGGGTGTTTGCATTTCCTAGAGGCATAAAGCATTTCCTAGAGGTTTTATTTCCTAGGGGTGTTTGCATTTCCTAGGGGCTCTCTTTCTGTAAGTGTCAGTAGCATCAGTCACATGCATCTCAGGTGCTACCTAAAGGGGAAGGATGCTGGAATAGAGATGGGGGGGGCCTTGCTACCTAAAGGGGAAGGATGCTGGAATAGAGATGGGGGGGGGGCCTTGCCCTACTGTCCCCCATTCCTCTCCCCCTCCTGCCCATACTCTGTACCTTCCCTGAAGCTGCAGCTTCAGCTCTGGCAGCTGGGAAGACAGAGCAGCAGCGGTGATGTATAGTGTAGAAGCAGCAGCTGGAGGTTCAGTGCTGTGGGGGGAGATGCCACCTCCTTTATTCGCTGCTGAAAATTGGTGTTTAATTCAGTAGTGTAACCAGGGGGGCGATGGGGTGAGCAGGGCACCAGAACGATGCCCTGCCAGGAGTCTTTCCCATGGCAGGTAGAGCCCCGCTCAGCCACAGGAGCTGGGTAGGTGCAGACTTGTGTGCAATCTGGGGGTGAATGGAAAAGCACCTCCACAGGGAGTCTTTACCGCAGCAGGTGCATCCCTATACCCAGTAACATATATGAATGAACAGTGTGCCCAGCACGCTCCCGGGGAGCCTGTGCTATGGGGCTCCTGCCACCCAAACTGAGGCTGCCACAGCAGCAGTACCAGCTGCCTTCAGTGTGGGGAGTGCTGGGGGCAGATCGGACTTCACTTCCCCTCCCGTTTCCTTCACCTCCCATCCATTCCCTCTTCCTGGTCTGCAGTGGCAGGCATACCCCACCACACCAACCCTGCTCCAGGCACTGAAAGATCTCACTTGGTTTAAATGGCCACTTAACACATGTTGGTGACAAAAAAAGTGGTGATGTCTCCCTTTCAGCAGCAAACTTCTGACTGATGCTTCTGGACAGTGTGCTGCTGAATCCTAAGGTACAGAAACAGCCAGTTATGGATGTGTTGAAAGTGCCACAGAAGGAGAACTTGAGACCAGGAAATGTGCCAGAAAGATCAAAAGCGGAAAACAGTGCTATGGGCTACTGAGATCCAGAGCAGCTCAAAGCATGCCAGCCCACGGGACTGGTTCATGAGAGTCCACACATTGAGAGATGATCCAGATCTGTGACAAGAAGTCATTACACTGAGAGTCAGCAGACCATGTTTACAAGCTCTGAGTTGGTGTATGACTTTGGGCAAGTCTGCTCATTGTTCTGCAGCTGTATTTCTCATCTCTCATATTTCTCTAGTATTTAATGAGACCATAACCTAGAAAATTTACCCCGTGATCAGACTGGTATGGGCTATGGGGGTTTTTGCCTCCTTTTATAGTGGTGGGACATGGCCCTCTACCTGGGATCTCTTGAGCATATGTTACAACCTTTTACAGGAGCAGGACTATGGCTGCCATGGTCTCCCTGCTTTACCTATGGCAGGTTACGGTATTATGTCTCATGTTGTCAGGGTTGATGATAGTTTTACTAGGAGGTTAGATTATGGATTTGTATAAGGTGGTTTGGATAGTGATGATCCTGCCTCAAGCAAGGGGTTGGACTAGATGACTTGTGGAGATCCCTTCTGGTCCTACTTCTCTGTGACTCTCAGCCAGGGTGGGATTGTCATTTCACCAATAGATATCAGAAGGCGTTTAGCAAGGAGGACATCATCATTGTCCCTGCTTTACAGGTGAGGAAACTGAGGCAGAGAAAGGCAAGGTGTTTTGACTAGTTCTGCTGAGCCCTAACCTAGCAGTTGGTCCACTAGGAAATAGTGCCTTATGGGTCCCCAGTCTTCACTGAGGCCTGTAGGTACTACTCTAATAATCAGGGAAGGACTTGAAATGTGAATATGGGTGAATATGGGTCAATCCCCACTTTGGGAATAAAATAAGGTAATAGGCTTCTGGGGAAGAGTCCTTCTGTACATATTCAGTTCCCAACAAGGCTCTGAGTGTACAGCAGCCATACCGGCACATTGTTAACTACAGAATTGAGTCCATACTAACACACATGGCATTTAATCAGAGAGCTTCTTTTATTTCTTCCCATCTCCATCTCACTTGGCTGTTTCTTAACACATTGGAGGCATCTGTAATGGGTGAGGTCAGTGCAGTGGCCACCTTGCAGCTGCCTCCAGCTGATCAACTCTTTTGCAGTTGATCAGTAAGGATGTTTCCTTCTGTGAATGGCCAGAACAGCTCCCTTTGAGTAGAAATGAAGAAGATTATTCTCACATGGGTAGTGAGAAGGGAACAAAATATACCTTCAGGTGCCTTATGGGGATGGGACACTGCCTCCATGGTCTAATCTGGTCTATCTGCTGATTCCTCTCAATTCATATTTGATGCTTACTCTTCAACAAAGCAATATGAGAAAATATGCTAGAATTTCAGGACCGGGATGAAGATGTCTAAGTTCTGTTCTGAGAATATAAAAATGAAGAGCCCACGCCTCTTTGAAATGCCGGGAATTAGTTTTTTCTCTCCCAACCAATTTACATCAAAGGCCACTGTTGACTTTACTAGGTATAATTATGGCCCCCTTGGAGATGAGGTCAAAATTTCCCCTGGCTTCAGTGGAGCCAGAATTTCACCTAATGGAATAGCTCTTTCTTTACATAAATGAGAGGAGAATCAAACCCATTACCTTTCCTGGTAAAATATCCTTTTCTATTAGAGCACCAACTTACCTATTCATCCAAAAAACCCACTGAAGTAATCGGTAATCATCTCCTAAAGCATTAAGGGCTGATTCAGAACCTATTGAAACCAGTGGAAAATCTCTCACTGACTTAATTTGGCTTTGGAACTTTTTGAAAATCCTGGTGAAATTTCGTGTGTAGAACAAGGCGTATTTTTCTGTAAACTGTGTTATGCTAGAAATGTGGATTAAAAGATTTTTATTTTGTTTTAATATAAACCCACACATGCATTTTCCTGCCTTTTATTTTAATTATTGAATATACTTCCAGTCTCATTCTGTAGCATGCATTGATTATGGAATACTCTTTTGCCTTGTTCTGAATACTGTTGTAAAGACTCTGAACTGCTGACCCTGTTTCCTTTTTCTACAGAAAAAATCCAGGAAAATTCCCTTATGACACAAATTAAAGGAGGCACCAGACTTGACTCTGAGAACTCAGGCTCACTCTCTTTCTCTTTTTTACTGCACTTGTCAGATTCCAAGGAGAAGATAATCTTCCTTTTACATGTAGGGAATTGGATGCAGTGGAAATGTATTGCAGCGGTGAAAAAAGAATCGACAAATAACCCCCCTCAACACTATGTTCAGATGCATGGATTCCCCCCCCCCATACACACACATCCTCACTGTTCTTGCTTTTTAATTATGATGAGAGGAATAACAGGGCTTCTTCCATCTCAGAGCAAGAAATCAGCAAGTATAATACATGTATATGCATAAAATTCAGCAACAGGAGCTATCGCCAATTTAAGCTATTGTTCTCCTAATTTGGAGAAATAAGGCTGTCTTACTGTCTTTATAGTAAAAGCCTCAAACAGATTAGGTCAAGTCTCTACAGACAAAGTAATTCTGTGGTGCTTAAAATGATAGGAACTAATCTCCATGAAAGCTGAGTCCAGGGGTATAGGCTATTAAAGATATCTATATGCTATAGGCAGAGGAGAAGATAAGAGGTCCGGATCATAATGAGAAACGATAACTCTACACACTTTGTTTACAGTTTACCCCAAAGACCACAGATTAACACAAATCTCAGAGCATCTTTATTATGGCTCTGCATTGGAGAGGGGGCTGCCAAGAGAGGATGGAATTGCTAAGTAGGCTGGGACCATCTGTCCTCTCAGGGAGGTGAAAACGTGCATGATTGAGTGACACCTGCTTGTCAAGTATGGCCTGCTGGGAAATTTTCGCTTGGATCACTGAGCTCAGAGTTACATTACCTGCATTAAAATCATCCAAACAATCTCGTAAGCATTATGCATTTCAGCCACTCATAGACATATCACAATAAAACAAATTTTCTTTGCAAGATCTGTGGTAGAGGGAAACATATTTTGTCTCCTATATTGGCATGTTTAGCCATTGGTGTAAATTGAGCATTTCAAAATGATATTGTCTCTTATTTTAAGGATCACTGAAGATTAACCAAGAGGCAAGATGGCATTTGCGCCTTTAAAAGCAATGAGATCTCAGTAAATCGGGTCTTTCATGGATCTAATGCGAGTGAAAGGTTCTCCCTCTGAAATGGAATAATGTTGATTGCACTTTGCCAGGCACAAGGAAGTGTCCCCTTGTAAATATTTAACTACCTTCAAACATATTTAAGCAATGGTTAATACAACCACACAAACAAGGATATGAAAATATGGGATGACACTTCAATCTTAACTCATGCGGTTGGGGACAAAGCTACTCTTTGTCCCTCCCTTCCAAAAAGCACCACAGCATGAGTTAAGGTCAGAGTGTCAGTTTGAATTTCCAGCACAAATCCTGATTTTCTTTCCTTGTGTGGCTCTAACCTGGATTGTTCTGGCCAAGGCTCGATTCCACTGAAATCACGTGGGGTTTTGCCATTGTCTTTAGAAGGATCAGGATTTGACCTAGAACTTGACATACATGTTTTGAAATTAAGTTTCTTTCTGTTTTTCTTTTTGGAAAAAATGCTTTTAATGATTTTTGCACATTTCAATGAAACACACATTGCAATCATATTTTATGCAGAGAATTAAAGTGGAGAAGCCTCGATTTTATGAGTTCCTGGTTCCTGTAAATTAACAGAAAGGATAAAATCGTTAAGTCATTTGTGAGTCATCTCAACAATTAAAATGGTGGCCCAGGAAGGATCCAAACCTAAAAACAAACTATCTAAAGAATAATCCCCTCTGCAAATTGTTTTCTTTCCTTTACTTTCCCAGTAAAAGATATGTGTGATTATAGAAATAGATTCAGTTTTCAGTCAACATATTCTTTCCACTGTACCCTTTGCAGCCAAATGCCCACAAATTAATGTGTGATGCCAGAAGAAAGAGAGAAGAATCTGATTCACAATTACCTGAATAATTCTTCCGCATTACTTATTTTTGAAATTATTACGTTTTTCTGAGATTACTTATTTCATTGTTTATTTAATTATTTCTATTATTTATTTGTGGGGCCTGATTTCAAAATCATTGAAGACAATGGATAAAGTACCTTTGACTTCAACAGGATTTGAATCATGACTTTAGAGTGTGAGCTGTGTGGGTTTTTTAAAATTATTATTATTTTTTTACATCTTAAGTCAAGAATTGTCATGTCCACATGCTGTCCTTAGGAGCATGTAAATTTACATCTATATGTAAATTTAGAAGCCCCAAACTTCTTTCTGTTCTTTATAGAACAGTTTAAAAAATACTGCAACACCAGGAGGGCAAACTTGCCTTCAAAAAACATGAGTGCATCTCATTGATATCAATAGGAGTTGCATGTGTGTATAAGAGGGAAAAATTAGGTTTAAAATAATTCTAAAGTTGCTTAGCTGTAATTGGTATAGTGGCCCCAATTAAAAAAAACAAAAACTGATGCTGAGAAATGTTAATTACCAGTGATCAGCTGATACCTGACCTATTTACTTAAAACTATCCCTATTGTTAAAAAAAAACAAGATGCATATTGGCGGCAGTAATAATTTGGGATTGTAATTCCATGGTGATAGAGTTGGTTTTGTAAACAATAAAAGGTTAACTAGTCTGTAGCAGTCCATAATAAGGTTACTTGTTTAACATGCCAGCTGTACTTCAGCTTTGTTTCCCTCCAGGTAGACTTAAGAGTCAAATACTGATTCATTCATGCTATGGCTACAAAGCTTTCTCATAACTCTTTTCCCTGGCTACATAATGCACATTTGCCCTGTGCCTTATGTGCAAATCAAATCCAAGGGCAAGGAGATCTTTTTTGGCTGCCCAGCTGCAGTTCTGTCACTGCAGAGATGGGGGCAAAGACTTCTATTACCAATTTCCATCATTATATAGGGTAGTGAGGGTTTGAGGGATTGATGTGGGAGAAGAGGCAATGTGCTTCTGTGGTGGATAGTATCTGAGAGGTGCTTGGGGCAGCTTTGGCTGCAAAGCTCTTAGCTGGCAAGGGGCTGGTTCATGGCACACTCCCTCCTTCTTGTCACTTAAGTTAGAGAAGGGTAGCAGAACCTCCTATCTCCTGATGAGTGCCATGCTCATCAGCCACCAATTAATCTAGATCAGAGGTTCCCAAATCTTTTCTTATTGAGTACTCCCTTCCAGATTCACCAGCTGCCCGCGTACCCCTACCAGCATACATCTTACATTTCAAACACTTAAATGCCAATTATTATAATAAAAAATAAATCCACCATTACACCATTTCTCCTACTTACCCCACAGAAATAGCTTGTGTCCAGGGGCTATGCTTACTAGGAAACTGTGAAGCTTTGTTCCTTGATTCAATTTGGTGGCGATTTGGCCCAATTCAGTGGCTGAATCTCAAAATCTGAATTGAATCAGGAGACCCTTTAATCTCTCCGAATCAATTCAGAACCTTCCAAATCGATTCGGAGACATTCGGACGGATTCGGTGATTTGTGTGTAGATACAGCTTTAAATGTTTTTTTCTACATACCTCTAGGTAGCAGGGGCTTGTGAGTGCTGCGATGCTGAGCCACATGGAGAGTCCCACAGAAGCATGGGGGGCTCCTCAGTGCACTCGGCAGCAGACCCAGAATGGGAACAGAAGCACTTCCTAGTCCATCGGGGAGCGTGCAGGGCCCCCTGCCCACGCCTCCCTGGCTCAGCGACTGGTGCCTCCTGGGTCTGGGGGGTCACCCTGTGGCCAGTCGCCGAGCTGTGGGGGGGGGTATGGCAGAGCCCCCCTGCGTGCTCCCCGGCAGACCTGGAAGTGATCCAGAAGTACTTCCGATCCACTTCTGGGTTCGCTGCCGAGCATGTGGAGGGAAGACTGGATATAAGACTGGTTTCCAAGAGAGGCATCACCACATTAATAGCGAGGCTGGATATGTTCTGTCCATTTAATACAACACAGATTATGGTCCTAATGCCTGTTGTTAAAGCAGCCCTCAGGTAGCCAAACTGCAGGGTTTCTGTACTTCTGTCTTGTTAATATTCCTGGGTTTTGCTTTTTAATCCTATACACATCTTGTTTTTTGTTGCATTAAATATATTCATGATGCAATTTTAGCAAAAGATACATTTAAAAATATTTAAGCCTACTCTCTGTAGCAGGAGTGTCTAATGTGCAGCTTCCTAGGGGAGCTGGGAATTCAGGGGAAGGGCCTGCCATTAAAATCTGGGGCACAGAGCCTGAGTGGGCTTTCATGTTCATGGTGGGAGGGGAGCGATGGCTGCATTTAACTTCTGAGCTGCTGCCTCTCATCCTACATTGCTGCTGTTGCCTGCTCTAGATCTGGCCCGGGAGGAGCCTGCATACAGATCCAGCCCAGAATGCACATGAGTTTAACATGCTGGTTTTAAACGCTTTTATACTACTCTCATCACCATAGTACCCCATCACCTTCCAGTAGTACACTGAAGGATATGGCTCATATCTCCAAGCTCCTAGCCAGAGATGGATAATTCTGTGACTTAACAAGCTCTTCTTCTGGTTGGGTTCTGTGTTTGTTTGCAGAGGCATATACTACTGCTTGTTAGAGAAGGCAGGCTGAAAAAATGTGCCTTGTGCTGGGCACAGAAGGCAAAGCCAGCCAGAATATCTCCATCAGAATTTCATCCATTGGAGAATGCCAGCTTGTTGTGATGCTCTGTGGGGAGTGCTTGATTTTGAGTTTATTTTTGAAGGATCACATGCGGGGGTTTTATGACTTCCTGATGGACTTCCTTCCAGCCCAACGCCTCCCTGTCCTACCAATAGGGATGATAGGGATCCTAGATCCTAGGAGCCCAGCTCTTTAGCTCCCAAACTGGCTAGCTTCTTGCTACCCACTGGGCAGGTTGGTGTAGAGTAGGTTGACCAGGGCTTGTAGGGGACCTGGAAACCCTCCAATTCCAGCTCCCAAGCTCTGAGTCTGAGGGTCAGCCTCAGCTTCTAGTCCTTCCTGGCTCCCATTCAGCTTGTTTGGTTTGTAGATGAGGAACCGAGAGCCTGAAATTTGAGTCTTGGTTCACCTCTGCATGGCTCTAGGACAGCCCAGGGCCAGTGGCTGTAAAACCAGGCTGTCAGACAGATTACTTTGAGCTCGGAAGTTCAGGGCTTTTATGGTGTTGGCTTTGGAGCAGCCAGACAGAGCACCTGGGAACCAGAGGGCTCAGGGTTCCCTGTGTCCATTTCTGCCATGGAGGCCCTGGGGCAGCCCGTGTGGCAGATGTGGTTTGGATCCCACCTTTGGACAGACTGAGGGTGTTGCCGAGGCATGCACACACCAGTCCCCTTCTCTGCCTAAGTGCTGGGCTTGAGTGCATGCAGAATGGGAGTGAATAGATGGTGTTCACTGCTTAGCAGTGGCTGTAAACCCAGCTGGGACGGGGTATAGATGTGGCCTCAGTTTTTTTCTGGCTTTGGCATGATGGATGGCATTCACATTCACATTAAGACCACTATGCACACCTCTACCTTCCTGCACCCTTACCTATACGTAATGGGTATAAATATAATTTACACCCATTTTGAGGTCCCTTAATGTTACCGGAGCAACATAAAGTGGCCCTTAACATAAATGGGAGTCAAGCTCTTTGACTCGCAACATATTTCATGTGTTAATGAAGCAGAAGGACACAGTGGACCACAGTCTCCTTCCACTGACAACGGCACCACTTAGTTCAATGGTCTTATTCCTAATTTGTGCTAATACAAATGAGAGCCACTTTGTCTCGGTTTGCAGTTCCGATGCAGTTCAGATTTCAGTTCCAATGCACAGAGAAAAACAGGGTTTTCTTGGTGACATTGAATGGCATCCTCCTGTTGTCTTGTGCTTGTATTTAGCTTTTGTTCTTGTTTTCACGTGTTTTCATTTGTCTGAATAAATGGGCATTTAAAAAAAAAACCCAAAGCAAAGCAACAACAACTGCATTTAAGCAGCTGATTCTTGTTAGAAAAAATTCTAAATGAATATGGCCATGCACTAAGCAGGCTGTAACATGCTTTCAAAGCTGATTGTCTCTGAAATACTCCGCCCCCTCTGTTCTGCAGTTGTGGGCTTGAAGGCACCTCAGGCAAGAGACTGTTGGAGCAGCGAGAGCTCTGAAATTTTTGTTTGCATAAATTCATAATTAAATACTCTGGTGTGAAAGAGAAGGAAAAAATGTTTTCCCTGCTGGTTTACAATTCTAAATGAGTTGGTTCTTTCTGCTCGTTGAGGGCAGCGAAATATTGTCAGAGCTAAAAACGCTTTGGTTTATCTGGGAACACAGTGAAGATCTTGCTCTTGTTTTACATGTGCAGAATATACATCCTGAGACGTGTGGAGGGAGTGTATCATTCAGAGGACGGGAACTGTGGAGCAATTAATAATTCAGGCCTATTGTACCCTGACATACACAATAGTGTGGTATCAATCTAGAAACGGCATGAGGGGAAGTATAACCCATCAATCACTGTTCTCACAACTAATTTTTAACAATATTATTTTTTCCCCTGATTTGCTCTGGAAAACCAGCAGCAGCTGACTGACCGGTCCTTTCAAGTGTTTTCCCTGTGAAAGTCCTAGTTCAGCCCAAATAATCCTCTTTGTCGGTTTAGTTGCACAAAATGATTCTGCGGCACAAAACTCCTTTCACAGCATCTGATGTAATGAGCTCAGGCTCATGAAAGCTTATGCTATATAGCCCTGATTTAGTTAGTCGCTAAAGTGCACATTTGTCCTGACTTCAACAAAACTCCCAAGTCATTCAACAGTGAGAAGTTCCTTCACAATTTATTTCTGATGGGAAGTGTGGCCTTACAACTGCTTCTGGAACCAGAAAGAATATTTGAGATTGTCTGACCTGAGAACAGCCTTATTATTAATACCGGCCAGAGGCATCGTGCCTTCCAGCAGCTTCCTAGGTTTCATAATTGTTCTGTGTCGGAACAAAATCCAAAGCCAAGATGTAACTGTATTACATTTTCAGATCCCGAACCTGAGCCTTCTGATTCAGGATGGTACTTGAGACTGTTTAAGGCGATGGGAGACCTGGGCTCAAGTCACTGCACTGCTGGATTCAGAGTTTTCCAATTTACTCTGAATCGTAGGCCAGTACTTCACCTACTCAGGTAAAGGCAGAATCCCTCTTGTTCTCCACTGACTGTGCTCAGACTGCAGCAGGAGCTTCCTAGCCTTGGGAAAGTGCCTAATTTTGAAAAAAAAAAATCCCAAACAAGTTCCTTGCTTTTGGGACAGTGGATGCTGGTACCACCTATATGGCCACTCAAAAACAGAGCAACCCAGTAGGCCAGGCAGTGGTCTAGGGGCTCAGGAGACTTGCTGTATTTCCAGCTTTGCACTTATCCCCAATGTGGTCCTAAGCCAGTATTCTGTCTCTGCCTTTGTTTCCCTTCCCACCTTTTTTATAGTTGTCTGATAGTTAAATGGATTCTGTTTGGGATAGAGGCCATAGATTTTACAGCACCCACCATAGTGCTGTTTTAATTCAGATAATGCTGACAAGTCAGACTGGCAAACAATCTAGGTTTCTTCCTTGCCTATCATGCCAAATGAAGCCTGCATTTCCCTGGGATTGAGAATTGAGAATGAGGATACCTGCAGCTTAAACTCAGACATTTCCAAACGCTTGTGCTCTCCCCCTCTCTGTCTCCTGGACAAACTGCAGCCAGTCTAAAAGTGTGTGTAATCAGTGGCATGATTGCAGAGGCTGCTTTTCAAGTCACATAATTTATGATTCTGTTTTGAAATAAAACATGGGTTCAGCTGAGGCTCGGGGTGGACGTCCTGCTGGTAAAAAGGACAAGACCGATTTACACTTTTGTAAAGTGGTTTTGACTCAGCTTCTGTGCTCTTTTCATCCTTTTTCTCCTCTGCAACATTAGAGAGCACCTGAAACCATATGAAGGAAAAAAATACAAGGTTAGGAAAGTAATGTAACTTGACTCGAGACAGACAGCAAAAAGTTGTCACGTGTCAGTCAAATAAAGGGTAGGAAGCATAAGCAGTACACCTAATATTCTGAGAAAGTGCTGGTCTCCGGGTGTTATTGGTAATTATATTCTGAGTTGCTAATACTCTTCAGGCTTCTCACCATGAGCAACATTCAAGCTTTGTCCACTTGGAAAACAAAAGGTGATTAGAGATAAGTCTCCTTCTCAGCAATGGAGATCAGTACAATATTAACCAGAGCAACATATGTAGAAATGTCAGCAAGGGCTGGCATTGCACCTGTGCAAACACTCCTGCTCCTTTAAGGTTGATCACTCACTGGCAATGATGCACAATAAAGGTGCATTGATCTCTTTTATCTTCAACCCAGTGGTAGGGTCTGAAATACCAAGTGAACCGAAAGACCTCATTAACTTCAGCGATCAACAACAGCGTGTAATGTAAAAAAAAAAAAAAATGTTAAAAATCCCAAGCATCCTCTCAAACAGTCCCTCTCTCATTATCTCAGCCCTTCCTGGAGAAGATCAATAAACAATTTGCATATTTTTTATCAATATTTAATGTAATGCAGCAGGATGCTTTTGATGGCTCGGGTCCTTCTGTGCACTCTTTTAACATGACGGAGACTAAGAGCCCAGCAGGTGCTCAGGTGCTAGGGTCAGTTCTTAGTTAAAAACATTAGGGATTGGTCTGGCTAAATAATCTACAGCTGCCTGTCCGAGGGCAGGAGTGAGAGCTCGCAGAGCATGGTGATGAATTTTAACGATCTGGGAAGACAAATGAGCTTGAGCTGCCATGCAATTAGTGGGCTGTGGAAAGATGTGTTGGGTCTAAATGAGGGACATGATCTGCTCTTGACTCTCAGTGTGGAAGGAGCCCTCCCTCTGAAGGCCATAATGAGGAAGGTAGATGAGATCCCAAACAGGTTGACAGAACAATTAAGGGGGAAATGGGAGCTGATTCAAAATGTGGCATTCCCATCAATGGCATATTTACATGTGGCATATTTGAAACATAAGTCCTCATTGGTGTTCTGTTGCTTTAAGGATTATATATGTTTAGAGCAGTCTGTTCACTAATTTGCCTCCCACCATTTCACATTCTTGTTGTTTTCTCATTTTTTTAGCCCAGAATCTAGGTTTAAATAAATGAAAAAAACCTCAAACTGATGGCCTTTGTTCACATGTCATTACAGAGGTGTAAACCAGGGGTAACTCTACTGGACCCTGTCTAATAAGGACAGAATACGGTCCAATATGTCTAGTGAAGAACAGAATTTGTGCAATAGCAGAAGGTAGTTTCCAACCATTTATTGTTATAGTATAGGTGATTGAACTAAAAGTGTATAATTTAAAGATGCACTGCAAGAAAAAGCCAGTTCTGCAATGTAAAAGTTTAAATTAATTATGGTTTTGAGTATATCACATATTTAATAGATTTCATAGATGTTAGGGCTGGAAGGGACCTGGGAAGATCATCGAGTCCAGCCCCCTGCCCCAGGGGCAGGAAGTCAGCAGGGATCATAGGATCCCAGCAAGATAAATATCCAGATGTCTCTTAAAGGCATTCAGAGTAGGTGCTTGAACCACCTCCGGTGGCAGTCTGTTCCAGGCCCCGGTGGCTCGGACAGTAAAGAAGTTCTTCCTTATGTCCATCCTGAAATGGTCATGGAGGAGTTTGTGACTGTTTGACCTTGTCATCCTTTAGGGTGCTTTGGTGAACAGACGTTCCTCCAGATCCTGGTGAACACCCCAATAAACGTATAGACAGCCACTAGATCACCCCTAAGCCAGCACTTTTCCAGGCTGAAGAGTCTCATGGCTCTCAGCCTCTCATCATAAGGTCTGTTTTCCTGCCCTCTGATCATGCATGTGGATCTCCTCTGCACCCTCTCAAGCTTCTCCACATCCTTTTTGAATTGTGGGACCCAAAACTGGATGCAGTACTCCAGCTGCGGCCTCACCAAGGCTGAGTACAACGGGAGAATGATGTCCTGGGATTTGCTTGAGAAGCATCTATGGATACAAGCCAGCGTTTTGCTCGCTTTACTAGCCGCAGAATCACATTGAAGGCTCATGTTCATCTTGTGGTCAATCCTGACCCCTAAGTCCCTTTCATCTGTAGTGCTAGCCAGTGTAGCACTGCTGAGCCTATAAGCATGCTGTGGGTTTTTGTATTGATCTATTAGATTAGTTTCTAGAAGACAAAGGATTTTATTTGAAAATAAACAACCTGGAATTGTGTCAGTAATTCACAACAGATAATATATTCACTGAATTTAGTCTATTTTTTCTTCCAGGTGAACACAGAGAGTAAGATTGCAATTTCCTGAAACATATTTGTTATTTGAACTTGTTCACTGGGGTTTATTCTATGTAATGGTTGCAAACATGCGATACTTGAGTTACATCACCTAGAAGTGATGCTTTTGGTAGAACAGATACAGTATTTGAGCCGTGTCAGTTAATTGTCATTCATTGTATAGATCATATGGTATTTTTTCCCCCATTCTCTACTTTGATGATATCACTTCCAGCATCAGTTTGGTTTCTATGAATGCGAAATGGTTGTATGTTACTCTTCTATTCTGATCTAGCCATTATACTATGTGGATAACCATGGGAATCTGGTCAATTTGCTTTCTAGGAATTGTCAGTAAAACTCACTTTCTGTAATATCTGTGGAAGCAGAGACATTGAGAAAATGAACATGGCAAAAGTTCATGGCAAAAAATAGTCACAGAAAGTATTAAGAACGTATAAAAAACAAAGAGCTATATCCTTTCCTCAGCCTTAGTAACCAAAAACTGTAAGACCCTATTTTGCATCTTCTCTTTGCTGTATAATACTTCTGGGGATTGTGGGTCTGATGACTGAGACACTCCTAAACTTATGTTCAGAATGATGAGTCCTCTCCATGATGCATTGGCCAAGCAGTTGTCTACATGTAGGATGTGGAGTGTGCTGCGTCTTGTGGAGGTGTGTCGCTATGGACTATCCCTGACCTCCATCAGCAAAGGAGAATTCCAGAGAAACTCTCAGAGAGGTGTCTCTAAATTTTACTGTTTCCCGTTTTTCTGTGTTGCGCTACAAAGTTACTCAACAAAATATGTGTAATAACTTTGTATCTGCCTCCTATCACGCCATTAATTGAATGTGTAGCCAGGGGCCTCTGTGCTGGAAGCCCCATCAGCTGATTGGAGTGCCCAGCTGGGGCAGGGACCATGTGCACCCCTGAGCATGGGAGCTCTTTACTGATGCTGGCTCCTGGTTCCTGCAGGAGGACTTCCAGCCATGGGACCCCAAAATTGGGCTCCCCTTGCACTGGCAATAAGGTGTGATGAGATCTGATTCATGATCCCACAGTAGCACCTCCTGGCATGCATGTGTTGCATGGAAGGAAGCGCAGTTATATGGATTGTGCATTAGATCCCATTGTGCCATTGCCTGCATGTGTAGAGGGGCCTAAAGAACTCCATTGTTTGCAAAAGTAATATCATCTAAGCCAAGTTAATGCCAAAGGATGGAATAATAATGGAGCCTGAGCCAGAGCCTGTTGAAGTCAGTGGGAGTATTTTCATTGACTTCAGTGGGGTTCACACCAAGCAGTTATTCTCTGCTACTAGTGACCTCCTTTGTAAAATGCTTGGTGATTTACCAATGAAAAGTCTAAGAGCTAGATGGTATTAATAATAATAATAATAATAATAACTAGACAGTGAAAAATAGGGAAAAAGTCATTTGCAAGACCTAAAAACCTACAAATGCAAGCAGATCTTGAACCAATTTTGGAGTTACACATATAGAATTTAGAAGTAGAGACTATCTTGCTCCCTTTGCTATCTTACACACTTAAATTACTGTAATACTCCTCCAATATTACTTGTATTAATTATTGATGGTGTTTAGTTCAGTTGGACTTTCTTTGACCCCTCCTTGCTCTCTTATTTTCCCTTAAAACACAATGAAAGGGATATTTCTTCCTACTGCTTTCTCATTTCTTTCATATGCATTCTGTTATTAATATTATTTTCTTTTTTAATCATTTAGGCTAAGTCCAAACACTTAAAAAAGCCCAAGGCAGAATCAATCCAATCTTTGTAAGGTTCTCTAAACTGTGTAGATTGGACTGATAATGACCGAAACTCATGTTCACTCTTCAGTTGGGAAGGGCAGGCAGATGCCTACATTGGCCCAGACCAGAAGGCAGGGGACACTTGAGCATGTCTTCCAGCCTGCTGGCCATTGCTGAGCCCAGCTAAGTGGGGGCCATGCTGATTGGCTTCCTGGCACACACCCTCAACTCCCTGCTGTCCACATATGGTGGGGAGGAGAAGAGGGGAGGAACCCTCCGTCCTGGTGCTGGCCTCCCTGATCTGGGCATCTGCCCATGTTGGGGGAGTCCCACACCTCAGGGGGTTCCCCTGCCCCAGCCCAGGCTCCCCCTGAGCCAGGGTCTGCCCAGCTGTGGGGTGCCCCACACTGAGGTTGATTTCCCTCTCCCCCACCAAGCAGTCATGCTGACCGCTCAGTTCAGCCGCCTGCAAGTCTCTGACCTGCAGGGGAAACAGGGGAAGGAGTCCCCCTTCCAAGTGCTGGCCCTTCAAGTTTGGCATCAGCCCACATCGGGGGAACCCTGCGGAGCTGGGGGTTTCCCTTGGCCTGGCCCAGGCACCCCTGAGCCCCGGTTTAGCTGCGGGGAGCCACACACTGAGGGTGATTTTTGTCCCCCTCTGCTCAGCCCTGCCCCCTGTGTGTTTCTAACCCACAGGGAGAAGGGGGAAGGAGTCCATTGTCCCAGCGGGGTGGGCACCCCTGGCTTGGGGAGAGCCCAGACAGGGCAACAGGAATTCATTGAGGTGCCTAGCTTTGGGGCCTGGGTTGGGGCGAGGGGGGTGTGTTCCCCCACCCGCTCACCCCATTGCCCTGTAGGACTGACAGGCAGGACACTGGTTGAGGAGTAGAGGCTTTGCATCCTCAGCTCTGTGACAGCTGCGGGGTGGGGCCGGAACCAGCCCAGCAAGGCAGGAGCAGAGAAGCACTGGTGGAGGCTAGCCCATCTGCTCTATGAATAAGGCTAGCGGGGCAGGGGGCGCATAGCATCCTGGGATCCTGGGGGAGTGTGAGATAACTTGAGTCAGAAGGGTGAGCTGGGACAATAGTTTGATACAACGGTCTACCTTAACCCGATTAAATCTGATACTGCATCCATCCAGGTCTGTCTTAAACTGGGTTCAGCCATTTTGAAACCAGTCCACGTGCACTGAACTTCTGTTCTGTTACAGGTTAAACTGGTTTCTGATCAGTTAGACAGGTTTATGTGTAATTTCTGTCCCTAGTCTTAGGGCCAAATCATGAACCATTTGCTGCTCTTAGTGATCATTTTCTTGCAGGGCTAGTTTGACTGACTTCAGTGAGACAGTTCCTTGGAGCTTCTCAGAGGAGTAAGGGGTTTTCCATCTGGCTTTTAAGTATGATGATGACATATGTACGTTACTGTTGAATGCACCCAGTTTCAGATTAAGATATCTGTTGTAATAGTTTACAGTGAGATTCAGACACCCTTACACTTGTTGAACAATACAGTATCTTACCCCAGTGGTTCTCAACCTTTTGCACCTTACATCCCACCAACCGTTTTGTCAAAAAACCCTGGTCCCACCATGATAAAAACAAAACCCCACAAAATTGCACTGTTCAAGATATCTGTTGATTCATCTATTTGATGTGCAAACAACTGATTTTTTCAATTGGGCAAAGAGTTGAATTCCTACCTATATGACCTTCGTGTCCCACAATGGGACACATCCCACTGGTTGAGAAACACTGTCTTACCCTATGAGAAGACCCATTGAAATTGCTGGGAATACTTTCTGATTAAGTGACTAAAAAGTGGTAGAATCTGTCCCTTTCACACTTAGGAATGCACATTTCCAATACTCGAAGGCACAGGACAGCAACATTCACAAAACTGCATTATGTACACATTTCATTATAGTGATTGACTTTAAAATGTAATAACATTTTATTAAAATAAACATATTTGTATTTTCCATGCATGCATTATTAGGGAAAAAGTACATGAGCTAATAGATTGTGACTCAGAGCTTTGAAGCTGCAAATGCTATTAATGTTGTTTTTGTTTCCCGAGAAATGAGTAATATTATACATAAAATATTTAACATATGACAAGGGAGACTTGTGAGTTACCCCAGTTGTATTAAAGCCATATGTCTGAGTGGAGCAAACTGTCTCCAGAGCCATCACTGGATTCTGCTTCTTTCTCCATTTCCTGTCATGCACAGTCATTTTCTGGTTTTTGATGTGTCTGGTTAGTGAGGAGACTTGGCTTTCTGTCCAAGCAATAAGTCCGCTATTTACACAAACTGAAGTCTGAATGCATAGCGCATCTTCTGCCCAGACTCATACTCCTCTTTCTCTTTCTGGTTTTGGTTTCTTTTATACAATTACTTTTTGCCTTTCTCCAGAGTCCCTTCTTGCCTTTGTGTGCAAGGGTTGCTGTACCCTCTCCCAGGGGAGTAACATGGGGAAACTCCACGTCCAGTCTCTCTCTGGATTCTCAATGGGGTTGGTTGGAGAAGGAGAACTCTGTCCTGTGAAAACATTGACGTTTCAGAATTGGTTTCTATTCCAAATCAGAACAAAGATCAGATATTTCAAAAGGTTTTGTGGGTGGGGGAAGTGCCCATCAGAGCCCTGCCTCCCAGCATGGACAATATTGCTGTTGGCAGAGCACTCACCTGGATTGCTGGAAATACAGAATGAGTTCCTTGCTCTGTGACAAAGTCTCCCACCTTCCAGGGTAGGTGTCCTCACCATTCAACTGCTGGCTTCGGTGGTAGGTTTCTTTCTGGATTGGACCAGAAATTCCATTTTAGATTTGTGAAACCTTCCTGGTGAAAAACTGTTTGGGTTTTGACAAAATTGCAGTTTCTGATGAAGAAAATACTTTATGAAAAAATTCTTGGCTAGCCATGAGACCTCTAGATCACTAAACTGTCTGCCCTAATCTAATGTGGTCAGAGCTTCAAAACTGCCCTGACTTCCTCCTGGGGGTCAGTTCAGGTGAAATGCTGCTGCCCTTATTCCTGTTATGTTGCATCTTATTCAAAACTACATCTTGAAGGCTGCCCTCCGTGAGAGATGGCAAGTACTGACATTGCTCTAGGAGCAGAGGAGGAGCCGAAGTGTATCGGAGAATCAGAAATCTGTCTCTCTCTTCCCTTTTACCTGACAATGGAATTGATTTGTGCCAGCTTTTTCTCGACCCAACTCATGCCCGCTTCCTCGCTGGCTACCAACTCACCGTCATTGCCTGTTTATTTGCTTCCCATCTGCTCAGAAAGGGAGATAGTGGGCCTGGGTAAATTGCTACAGAACTTACCTACCCCTGAATTAGTTGAAGAACTGAAGAGCCTTGATGATGGCTTAATTATGCTTTTGTTCCATCTTCCCCACTGTTCACTTGTCCCTCCCACTCTCCTTTGCACTGTACCAAATGCACATAGACCAAACTAGAGGCAATTACCTAGAAGGCACTACATTTTTTTCTTATTTTCTAAGAAAGAACATGGGGCGGGGGGTCTCCCTCCATGTTAATACACAGAATACAGTCCTTTCCCTTGAGAAAAGGAATCCTGTGGCTTCTTCTCATCCTCCAGATCATGTGGGTAGGTTTGGTCAAACACACAAGGAGAAGCAATGCAAATTCAGTCATGTTATCATTATCATCTGCTGCAATGCATCAGATAGAAATATGCTGCAAAAATCAACATATTATTTACGAATTTGGCAGATTTGTGTAATACTGCATCCCAGAAGCAACCCAAAAGCTGAAGAGGAGTTGATTGTGGGTCAAGTCTTTCATTGGAAGGAAAGAGAGTCTGCGGATATGACATTGGACTGGCTGCCAGAATATCTGGGTTCGTTTCCTTTTTCTGCCACAAATTTCCTTTGTGATCTGTGGCAACACCAAAGACACTATCTTTGTCTCATTTCCCCATCTGCAAAATGGGGATAATAATCCTTCTATTTCCCCCATTCTTTGCCTATTCAGGCTGTAAGCTCTCTGGAGAAATCCCTTGCTGTATGTTCCTACAGTGCCTAGCACCTGATCTTGTCTGGGATCTCTAGACCCTGCTGTAACACAGGTGATGATAATGTTATACTTTTGCACAGTCCTATTCACTTTATTTATATTCTTGCTTTCCATACCGTGATATTACTTTCCTTTGAATTTCCTGAACTGTCCCTATTTTCTGTAATTCTCCTGTATTCTTCAGTTTTTATTTTAGCTGATTTTCTTCCTGATAGTAATTACTTCTCTCATCATACATGAATCCACATTTCACCTCCATCCATGGTTCATTTGACATTTTTCTGCTTTCTCTTAAGTTGCTAGTTTCTCAGACTTCTCCCTTCAGCTTGATTATTTCTAAGTGGCTGATGTAATTGTTTAGTGCATTTGAAGCAAGGTTTGAATGTAGACCAAAAAAAAAAGTGCCAATGAGCAGTATTGCTATTGACACCTCACAAAATTGTGTGGTTGGGACTTCATCCAAACATTACTGAAGTCATTGGAAAGACTCCATTGACCTAAATGCACTTTAGTAATTCTGGTTTCTCATCTTTTTCTTTAATCAGTTTCATTCATTTAGAGTGCCCCAAATATATGGTCTCCTGCTACACTATTGATGTAAAGTGTTTGCAGTACCTCTCAGACTGGGACGCAGTAAGATCTTGTTTGGGTCTGTGGATTTTTTTCCAAATTTTCCTGCGTCCTGTTCCGTAACCTTTTCCCTAC
>NW_005841891.1:3262420-3273938 GCF_000455745.1 Alligator sinensis
TGAAATCAGCCATGAATCATGTTTTGGCACCATACCAATGAGTTTCCAGCATTTGGCTGTAAATTCAGATTCATTATCCTTAGTTGCTGTAGATGTTGCCTGGTCACGACTGACCGATTAACGCGAACTTCTTTAAGGTGGATTTGCCAAGTTGGACTTTGCTTTGATTATAGATCTTCATGGATGCAAATGCATCATTCCTTAGAATAAAAGCTCCTTCTTGATGAAGCAATTAAATTTTAGTCAAGGAGAGTAAATTGATTGGTGCCACTTGTATCTCCTTTGACTTCTGAAAAGCCTGTGCTATCCCAGATTGGGTGGAAAGTACAGTCATTGTGAGTGTTCCAGGGGAGAATTTGACAGAAAAGACTTAAAAAATAGCCATATACTGAACTGGTAAATGTTGATAGTATTAGAGATTTACTTCCTTAAGGACTTTGTTCTAATATCATACATTGCTAGATTTTTCCTTCGCATGATGGTATCTGGTTTGGTTAACAAGAAGCATATTCCTTTGCTCTGCAGAACATCTTTGGAATAGTGGTCATGGATTTCTTCAAGAAAAAAACACAGTTGGTTCTAATGTCCTTACACCCCTACATTGTTACACTGAGGGAATCTGAAGGAATAAGCTAAACTAATCATGGAATCATAGAAAATGAGGGTTGGACGGGACCTCAGGAGGTCATCTAGTTCAACCCCCTGCTCAAAACAGGACATCCCCCAACTATATCATCCCAGGCAGGGCTTTGTCAAGCTGGGTCTTAAAAACCTCCAAAGATGGAGTTTCCAGAACCTCTCTTGGTAGCTGGTTTCAGTGCTTTACTACCCTCCTAGTGAGAGAGTTTTTTCCTAATATCTAAGCTAAACATTCCTTGCTGCAACTTGAGACCGTTGCTCCTTGTTCTTTTATCTGTAACCACTGAGAACAGTCCAGCTCTATCCTCTTGGGAACCAGTCTTCAGAAAGTAGTTGAGGGCTGCTAGTAAATCCCCCATCAGTCTTCTCTTCTTCAAACTAAATAAGCCCAGTTCCCTCAGCCTTTCTTCAGAAGTCATGTGCTCCAGCCCCCTAATAATTTTTGTTGCCATCCTCTGGACTCTCTCCAAATGTCCACATCCTTTCTGGAGTGGGGGGTCCAAAACTGGACACAATCCTTACCAGTACTGAATAGAGGACAGCAATCACGTCTCTTGATCTGCTGGCAACATTCCTACTAATGCAGCCCAGTATGTTAGCTTTCTTCACAACAAGGACACATTGTTAGCTTATATTCATATTATTGTCCACTGTAAACCCCCAGGAACTTTTCTGCATAGCTGCTGCCTAGCCAGTCCCCAGCCTGTATTGGTGCATGGGATTGTTTTATTCTAAGGGCAGGACTTTGCACTTCTCCTTATTGAACTTCATGAGATTTCTCTCGGTCCAGTTCTCCAGTTTGTTTGAGGTCTCTCTGAATCCTAGCCCTACTCTCCGGTGTATCTACTACTACTCCCAGCTTGGTGTTACCTGTAAACTTGCTGAGGGTGCAATCCATCCCATCTTGCAGATGGTTGAATGTGGCCAGAGTGCTCATACAGCAGCTCCTGCCTTCCTTAGACACAGCAGCAGGTAGCAACACCCATCCAAAGAAGACTTCAACTTGTACCACCATAGTCTCTCTCTCAAACCATTTTCACCTACTGTCCAGCCAATGAAAGAAGGGATAGTATTACAGGAAGAGGCAGTAGAGCTGTCTGTTCATAAGGGGAGCTGACACTTCCACTTTAAACCCCATTTTCATTTTCCAAACTTTAACTGCTTGTCTGCTTTAGGCTAGAGTAAGGCAAAATCATTTAAGCTAAAATGGTTTAGTAATTTCCAATATCAGTAACTGGGGACAATGCATCATTCTGCTAATATGAAAAAATTCTTAATCTATTCCAGAGAAGCTCTTGCATCTCGATGCTTTTTAGCTGAGACTTGAAATCGTGAGGATGTATTGAGGATGCTCTGGTGTACGGGACATGCCTTTTGGTGTTTCAGTGAAGACTCTCAAACAGCTGAAATTTTTCTTGCAGGTGCTCATTAGAGACTTGTTACAACTGAGTGCCTGCATTCTCCCAAGTACTCTGACTGCATTGACCATGCTCCATTTTAGTGATGTAGGAACTGAACTGGATTATCTTTGCAGTTCTTTTCTTTTGCTTCCAGGATTCACTGGGACACCGGTTACAGGAAATGATATAAGACATGGCCTCCCCTATGCTATCAACACTCTCTGTACTTTTGTCTAGGCAGGAAAAAGGCAGAGGAATAAGCAATAGAGGTGTGTGAAGTGGGCCCTATTCGATTCGTATTCGGCGTGAATCAGGGACACTGATTCAATTAATTGATTTAGATCACTGTCCCTGATTTGATTCGGCTGAATCTGAATCTGAAGATTCAATGCTGATTTGGAGGGGCCCCCAACGTGCTCTCTGGTGGACCCAGAAATGGACTGGAAGTGCTTCTGCTCCACTTCTGGGTCTGCTGCTGAGGGCACTGGGGAGCCCCCCATGCTCCTGTGGGACTCTCCATGTGTCCCAGCATTGCAGCATTCATGAGCCGCCTGCTACCTAGAGCTATGGAGAAAAAACATTTAAAACTGTGTCTATGTCCGAATCACTGAATCTCTCCAAATTGATTTGGAGGGTTCCGATTCGATTTGGAGATAATTAAAGGGTCCTCTGATTCAATTGGGATTCAGAGATTCGGCCACCAAATCAGGCCAAATCTCTGCCGAATCAAATCAGGGACTGAAGCTTCACATAGCCGTACTAAGCAATGGAGATGGAGAGATGGGAGAGGAAAACAGGAGCTGAGTGGAGGGATGATAGCATAAGAATACTGTAAATGGTAGAGAGGACATGATCTAGTGGGTGGGTGTCGATAGCAGCTGAAGGACAGGGGCAGTACTGGTGAGACATAGATTCAGAGGTAAAGAGGACAGGAAGAAGGAGAGGATGGAAATAATGGGGAGAAGAGGGGAGGGAGGGAAGCAGGAGATGGGGGAGCCTGGTGGGTATAGGACTTGAGGAGGTAGAGGACAGGAACTGTGAAGGTATAAGAGGCAGGAATCAGAAAGCAGGGAGAGCAACAGCAAAGGAGGTACAGAAGACCCAGGATGGGTTGATGGGGGTGGGAATCCAGAATTCTGTATGAACGTGAACTATTTGCACCAAACATGGGTAACAGGTAGGTTTCTATACAATGCTCTTTTGTTTACAACTAAAATATTTAACTTTTACTCCACATTTCTGGCTCTTGGTGTTTGCAGTGCTTGGCCAATGTTCTCAAATAGGAATTAAGGGATTGCAAATGCTGGGCATGTTAGGAATATGCTGGTTGACCTTGGGTAACTTTGCCTTAGCATCATAGGGCTGGGAAGGACCTAAGTCTAACCTCTAGCACAGATGTAGGATGTACTGTTGCTCAACCCAGGCAAATGTTTATCCAGTTTCTTCATGAAAACCTTCAATGAAGGACATTTCGCAGCTTCCTTGGATAACTCTTGCTGCTCCCCAGGCAGGGAGGAACACACAGATGGGAGAGATGGGAAGGGTAAAGCCAGACCTGGGTGGAAAGCTGATGATAAAGAGGTAGCCCGTTTCATTGCCCTTACCTGTAGGAAGGTGTTATTTTGATATTTAATGTAAAACTGCTTTGCTGCAGTTTAGCACATTTTAAATTGCCACAGACTCCAGAGAGCGTTTATAAAGGAAGTGCTCCTGTCTATATGACTTCCTGGCACTAGGCAGACACCAGGGTTATGCTATAACAAACCGAGCTATCCAAACCCTGTTCTAGATTCACTGGCTAGTTTCACAGCCTGTCACTGAAGGGGATGTGAGCTTGTTTGCCTCTTTCGTGGCTACGCTAATATAGGAAGAATTGCCTACCTTCTCCTTTCTTATGCAATGGCAGTCATTTTTGAGACTGTGGTATTAAGAACAGTGATTTCAGGTTCTTTGTCTTCAGCTGAGGTCTTCTATGAAGTGGTATTTTAATTGCACACATAGAGAAAGGAAAAAGAGGGCTACTGTGCCTTTAAAGGAGGAGAGGCATGCAAAATAATGCCACGCTGCTTGCAAGTTAAAGACTCCAGCTTCTCCCTCATGTACTCATGTTCACCAGATTCATCAAATATAAAATAAATTATAATTTCTCAGGCTATTGTGTTTAACAAAGCTTTGGAGACATCAGTTGCCTTATTAACATTTACATTCCATTTTTATGGCTAATATTCCAGAGAAATTAAGTAAAGCTTATTAGTACTTGAAATGGTGAAAAAAACATTTTTTGTCTTGTTAGCCCATAATGAATTCTAGCAGCATGGATGAAGAGTCATATGCTGAATGCTGCCACATGTTTCTTTCTTCTATCATGGTTTCAAGATGATTTATGTTTTGGGTTTTTTTGCTTATGATTATTATTTTGGGGGAGGAGACATGGGTTTTTAGAACTTTTTGTTTTGGGAAGAAAGAAAGTCAAAGTCCCTTTTGGGATGACTGCACTACTTCCATTCCTCCAACACAGAGCATTATGGGGACCTACAAGAATAACAATTGAACTTTCTTAAAGCAAACAGTTATTTGCTTGATAACAAAACACTCCTGCTTAAAATGTGGAGCTAGATTGCTCTCTCCGTTATTGTATCTCCTTTATCTCTCTTCCCAATGCACTCTTTTTCATATGTGAACAGCTACCAGACAACAGGATATTATCTAACATTGAAGCATCGACAGCCTTACCTTTTCCTTGCTCCTTAAGCATACATACGCAAGTTTTATTTGCAAATCTCCTCTTTGCCCCATGCACTTATACAGACTTCACTGCAGAAGTGGCTAATTCATATATAGCCAAATGGAACCAGAAAAATATGCTTTCCCTTTGATTAAGCCTTCCTCTTCAGAATGAGGTTAGCTAGGCATTTGCCTATTTGGTATATAGATGCTCAAGAGTATTAGTGACTTGTGCTCATTAATTTGCACAAAAGAACCATTCCCCTGAACCTTGAAATTACTGCTGGGTTATAAACCTGCCTTCTGCTAACTGGACGCTTTATGTATCTGAACTGTAAAGAGCACATAGCCTTAATCACCCCTTCACTTCAGTGTGAATTTTGTGTGTGGGACTGAATCTGGCTGGTAGACCACAAATACCTTCAGGCAGGGATCCTCATATATCCTCTTGCTGACACTCAGAGCTATATTAAATATAAGAGTAACAACAACTAATAGTGACACACAGTCAACTGTGGTTCTTGTTTCCAAAGGACTTTGCTGCATTCTGTAGGCATTGAGTAGATAATTCTCTGCATTTCATGGTAAATCAGAAAATAACTCATTCCACCCATACAAGATTCATGCTTGACCCTGTCTCTGATTTGGGATTGAACACTGTTTGAGAACACTACAAAAGACATTAGCAACATTTCTCTACAGTGCTTCATTTTAGGCTGCTGGTAGTTTCTCTGGAATGGATTATATTATGTATTCACCCAAAGAAATGTCAGATAACTGTTCCGTGTTCTAGTGGAATATCTGAGATAAATGCATTGAACAATGTCTTTCTCAGAAGAGCCTGCACATAGATCACATGCTGTGATTAAAACTCAGCTAGTGTCATGTTTACTCTGCCTTTTTTTTTCCGATGTGCAAACAAACCAAAGACCAAAGAGAAGATTTGCTTCGTCTGTTCAGCATTTCCCATTTGATTACACAACAGCAAATAAACACTTTTCACACATTTTCTATGTGGTGATGTGCTGCCACATTATATCAGTTACACATACAGAGGATAGTCCACACATACAGAGTATAGTCCACATAGTAATGATGCCGATTGTCCCATTATATATGAACACTTTGTTCCTATAACCCCGCACATTTGTGCATGAGCATAAACAACTTTGTTTCCCAAGCTACCTACTTTCATTGGGTTTTGCAGCACCACAGGGCAGTCTTGGATTCCTGTTGACTCTGCTCTGTGCTCTTCCAATGCCACAGACAGACCTAAATCTAGCCTTAGTGATCAGTTGTGCATTGACCCTGTATAGAAACATCTTCAAGAAGCATAAGGTGCCTGGAGAGGTCTTTGGTGAAGGATAAAGATGGGGTCAGAGGCTGCTGCACTCAGGCAGTCTCCAGCTGCTGAATCCAAAGGGCTCTGTTGCAACAGGACATAAGGCAGAGCAGTCCTTAGACTACCTGTGCCAAGGTTTGAACCAGCAGAGGACTGGGCTGTTTAATACAAACTTTCCCCCTCTCCCTCAAGTGAGGTCTTGTTTCAGTTGCAGCTGGACTAGACCCAGCGATTGCTCCTAGTGGTTTCACACATTTTATGCAGTGTAAGCATTGTGTGGGTCTTTGAAAATTTTGGCCCATTAAATCATACAATTTATTTCTCTAATGTTTAAATCAATGTTTTGCTGCTATAGATTGCAGACTGAGATGCAGAGAATGAAGCACTCTATCTACAGAACAGGCTCTGTCAAGAGCATTACATACCGGTAATCTTGGCACTTGTAAAATTTGAAAACAATGAGCCTTAATCTGCCACAGTCAAAATTCTAATCCATCATATTCTAATCCAGTTATACAGCATGATCCTAATGCAGTAATGGAAACTAAATTCAGCTGGTCTAAGTCAGCTGGTCTTAGTCATTCCACTAAACTCAATGCACGTGTGACAATTACCAACAGTTTAGCATCCAGCCCTACACACTGGAGAAGGAGATTTCTAAGACCAGTGAATGCAAATGTGTAAACGTTATGTTAGCTTGTGAATAATCTGTAAATTTACATAGCATCGAATCATTTGATTTGTATGGTACTTTTCCTGATAGTTACCTGATACGTACTATAGTGTATGACAGCATATTGAGTAGACTATCTGCCTATGTGTTGCTTCATAAAAAAAATGAAGTATTTTTTAAGAGTTAGACTAATCCTGGAGCTTTCAGATATTTGTGTTCACTTGACAGAAAATGGATAGGCTCCAAGTTAAGACTTTTCCCATTTACCTGGGAGGCATTTCTTTATCAGATATGGTTGGAACAACCCTTAAGAAAAACAAGAAACTCTCTCATCTGTGAGAGAAAAATATGAAGCAAAATATAACCCGGCATTAGTATTTCTTAGCAAAGACTTTCCACATTCTTTTGTGCCGAATGTCCAAATCTACATTTAAATGGAACCATTCTAAAACAATGTTCCGCATGGGCATACCCTGATCAGTTTTCTTTGTACGAACAATGGGGGAGGTAAAGTTTTATCATGCAGAATGATTGATACAGAGTAAATTAGCCATCAGAAGGGAGACAGATCATTTGTTGAAGGGGAGCATAAATGGCTGAATATCCATACACTGTTGGATTTACATCCTACTGACTTGCATGCTAAAACTGAGATTACTGAACATCCAGAATCCAGGTTTCAGTTAGTCCAATGCTGTTCAGCTGGCAACGATAGTGTTTTTGGAGTTGAGTGACTGGGAACCCAGCATGCTTTCACAGCAGCTTGTGAGGTGGTTAGATTGGCACTATCTCACCTAATGTGCCACTGACATTTAAAACCCCCCTAAAGCAATATGGTTAATTGCATGCTGTATTAAAAAGGCGGTCTAATTGGTCCCAAATTTATACTATCAATATACTGAAATTACTTTTTGGTTTAAATACAAAGTACAAGGCAAGACCTTTTGGCAAGCCAAAATCTAACTTGAAGTAGGAGAAATCTTACGATCTGACGATATATGTGCCAACTCTTAATACCAAAATAATTACTAAACATACCAATCTAATCCAGTTTTTTCAAGAAAAATTCAGGTAACTACTTTGTGTGCTCTATTATAATGTGATTAAAAGGGCTGTTTCTTGTATCGGCTTATTTATGGAAGTGAATTGTCCTTAGTAATGCTACATTTGCCTGGAACCTTGTTCATTAGCATTTATGCAAACAGTGACAACTGCATAGTTTATATCATGCTAATGTGTAAATTGAAATCACGTTTATTGTGGTGGATCAAGCTACTCCAAAAAAGAGCAAAAATCTGAGGCTGTGCTCTCTTCCCATCTCTCTCCTTTAAAGAATGACAAGGGCATGAATGAAACATCACCAAACAAATGTATTGCCATAGTCCCCAAGGACCGAACATGTTTTATCAGCATTTACAATGAATAGAGCAAATAAATGAATCTCAGAATTACAGTGGCTCCATTTCTCCTCCCCTCCCTTCCTTTTTTTCTTTTTTAAAGTTCATTTTCGAGGGCTGCAGGATGCAATTCCCAGGTCTGGGCAAGTTCTATTATGGAGAAACCCTAATAAAGTGCAGAATATTTTTTTTTTCACAGTGGAGCACAAGATATTATCCTGGTAATTCTACATTCACTTTGTTGCACCTTATGCCAGCAGTCCAATATGGAACCAGATTACCAGCCCTGCCTTGCAAAGCCTTTATATTATTTTGCTTGATAAATTGGGCACAAGTCTAAAATTGAAAAGAAATCCTGTTTTTATTATTGGAGACAAATCTAGCAAGCAGGAAGCATATGTTGTGCTTTGGACCACATGCTGGGGTGAGGGAGCTTGAGGCCCTCACACCAATCAGTTACTTCAAACAATACCCAGCGTCCACCTGGGACAGAGGCTGTGCCATTAGTCTTGACTGGAAGAGCTTTCTAATGCCAGTAGGCAGCCCCAAGGAGCAGAGGAACCCACTGACAAAATGTCACATGGAAAAAAAAAAAAGCAAAAGAAATAATCAATAGGTGGGATATTGACTTGCATTATTTTTCTTATGGTTTTATACGAGACTACGTTGATTCAATAGGGACTGTGGAGGGGGGGCATGTTTTAGACATTCGCAGAGGGCTTATGTGAAAGCTTTAATGTTACAGAGCTAATGCATGGATCACAATAAATGCATGGCCCAGAAAGCTCGGTATTTTTCAAAGGGCAGCGTTGAGTATTGATCTGTATTAGAAATGATAATGAGGTTATTTTGTGCCTCAGTGAAATACCTTAACTGTTTCGGTGCTTCAAATGCATCACATCTAAAGTGCTTGAGCCTATGAATTTTTAATGCCTCCAACTTCAGTTCCTAAATTTTCTGTCTTTCTTATTCAGCTTTCAGTAGGACCTTCACTTTGTATTCCTGGGGCACTGCTTTCTAGTCATGTAGATAGCCTCGGCTTTCCATTTCGCTTTAACGGCCCATGGGCTGACAGTCACTGAAGTTCAGTGCTTTGGAAAGGGAAGCTCATTTCCTAACATTTTGCAACATCTTTAATGTTTGAAACTCAAAATCCATTTGGGAAGTGTTGGCAAGGGCTGAACTGTGTCACTTATCCAAATGCAGGCAGTTGTTGGGGCTTGAAGAAAATACAGAATATTATTGTTAATTCATCCAGGATTTGACTTGCATTGTTTTATATTGATCAAAAAGAAAACCCCACCTCACCTCATCCAGAAAAAAAACAACTTCTGTACAGTTCTTTCCCATTATTTGTATTTGTCACATGTTCTTGGCCAGTGAAAAAATGCGAGTAAATTATGAAAGTGAAGCTTGGATTTGTATTTAGTACAACAGCCTGACATTTATAATTAGGCTAGCTGAGGTAGCGAGAAAGTGATCTACAGTGTGACATAGAAAGGGAAGCTTTGTTATTACAATTTTCTGCTGAGGGGTTCAAAAAGATCTTATCCAAGCATATGATTTCCAGAAATCTCTTATTTCTGATGAATATCTTTTGTTTTTTCATTTAACTTTATTTCTAACTGTTGGTCAAAAAGAAAGATATGAGATAGAGCAGGCAATTTACTTTGGATTCACCTTTGGTACTGCATATTAAAAGATTTTGTGAAGATAATAAATCTGTTGTTCTACTGAAACCAGTTGGGTATCACAGACTTATTTGGATAGCCAAAAATATATTTCCTATCTAGCATTCCACATGTTAAACTATCATCATTCCTATTTCTCCTGAAATGCTTAAATGATAAAACAAAGAAAGAAACAAACATCCCACGAAACAAGCTTAGATATTTTGAAGTCATTTCAAGTTAAAATCATCTCAATGTATTCAAAATGAATATCTGTCAAAAGTGGACTCAAAATTGCACTGAAGCCAAGAAGGTCACGCATGGTAATATATTCTTGTCCATGTTGTTTTTATAGAATCATAGAAAAAAATCTGAACCATGGAGCTGAATTTTAAAAAACATATTTTTTTTCACTTAATTCAATTAGACTAACTACCCCGGTTTATAAAATAGTGGAAAAAACTCTGAAATATTACTCTCGGCTGTATTTACACTTTATGGGCCAGATCCTTAGTGATTTATACCAGATGCGAATCCAGTCTGGTATGCCAGATATGGGCACCATTTTCTCTAAGAAGCGTTCCTTGTAAATAACAAATTTAAATATGCTTTTAAGGGCGAATATTAAAAAATGCTTCATATTGTAAGCTGAAGTCAATAGTATAACCATTGATGGAATTGGGAGCAGAGTTAGGTCATCATTCCCTGCTTTTAGGGGGGATCCTACCTTTAAAGTCCATATGCTTTATTTTACTAAGCAAATTATCATGTTGTGTACTGATTCTGAGCTTCCTTGATTTTGCAACAGTGTAGCCTCATTGGCTCCATTGGAGTTACTCCTGGTTTACACTTGTATGAGGTCAGATGGTGGGGGGCGGAGGTGGTCTAATTCTCCCTATCGTTGCCACACCAAGTTTGATTTGATGTACAGCCTACAAGGGAACTGACAGCCAGAATGGCCCAGAAGTAGGTTGGTGTTATTTTTAAGGTGGACTGTGACATCTGAGGACAGCAACAGAGCTCTTGCGCCACTACTTATTCTTATTCTATACTAAAATTGGCATGGTGGCATGCAGCTGTTTCAGCCTTTCAATTGCAAGGGAGGTAGAAGGTTGGGAGGAGCAGGAGGAGGGTGATGACCATTCCAGGGATACTGCCTAAAAACAGCTTTAGGAACGTGAAAATAAAAAAAAGTCCTGAAAATATATTTCTTACCATCTTAGATGAGAAGCAATGGAGGTATCTGGTGGAGAAAGTCCCACAGAACAGGGTTTTTCCCCCCCATAATAAAGATGATCAGAAAGAAAAAAGATACTGTAATTCCTTGTGATTTAAATAATAAATTCCTTGACAACCAAAAAAATTGGTTTTAATGTTAGGAATAATTATTGATCAAATGTTTCTAGACCAGTTGTTGTATCATGGTTGTTGACATGATGTTCATGCTGAGGTTTTTAACATAGTGACTTCACTTCCTCAGGTAGGTGTGATATCCAATTTATAATTATCTATCTGGAAACATTTGGAAATATAGATAAGCTCTAAGCCATTGGAGCAGAAGCACTCAGACACTCCTTGTACTGATTTACAGCCCAATATACATATTTGCAGGAAACTAAAGGGATGGACACATGCACATTTGGAGCCGTTTCAAAAGGGAGTTGCTGAACAGC